>NC_069499.1:91399098-91694098 GCF_027579735.1 Bombina bombina
CTTAGAAAAAATTTTTTAGAAATATTTAGAGCCTCCATTGACTTATATTGGGAAGACGTGCTCATGCACGCGAAACCCTCATTTCCCTAACGCACGCAAATAGCGTAGACAGAAAAACTCCAAATACCAGCGCAAGAAAAGACATGATTTCATGTGTTAGACCCAGCTATGATAAATAGATCAGGAAATGACTATTTCCCTATGGTGGATTTATGGATTTTACTGTTTGAATATTCACAACACCATTACATTCTTTCAGAATTTTATATTACATCAACTACAATTCAACATCACTAGTAACAACATTTTAAAAAGATTACATTTAAACGGACACAAAAATAATGTCAACTTTTCAGGATTCACAAACACTACACAATGGGAAACAATTCTCATTTACCTTTATTATTGCATTTCAGTTATTCAACTCATATGCTTGCAGCAACAGCATATCTACATAGGCTTAACACATGATCAGTCATGGATGCACATACATTACTTTTAACATTCACTCATACATGTGCATTCAAATGATGGTGGACAAACACATTACATTCTCTAGAGGAATCACAAAACACAACATATGGATTTTAATTTACTTTCAACATCATGATTCCATCACCAGAAACCATTAGGAATTACGTACAACAAGAACATCAGTACACCAGATTACAGATGTCACTTTATGGGAAGGAACAACAATGCCAGACCGCTATATACAAGTCAGCATATGTGGGACACAATCACAATATATACGTACATGTACATAACACGCATCACCCATCACGCAACCACAAAGCACACATTTAGATTTTATTCAGCACACAATAACAATGTAGTCAAATACAACAACACAATGAGGATTTATGAACTACATAGGCAGGGTAATAATATCATGACGTCATTAGAAGATTCAACCATACACATCACAGATTCACCACTGTACCGCCCCTTTCGGAACTTTAACACTCAATACTACAATACAACATATACGTAAATAACAGTTTGGAACAGCATTATTAAGGCGATTTCAATGGGACAATTAATAAATATTGTCAGATCGCAAATCACTTATATATATATAATACTACAGATGACAGCCGGAAGTTCTTCAGTATTAGTGCCATTTGAATGGGACGCATACAATATTGACAGCTCGGCAATCACTTATATATACAATACTACAGATGACAGCCGGAAGTTATTCAGTATTAGTGCGATTTTAAAGGGACGCATACAATATTGACATCTCGGCAATCACTTATATATACAATACTACAGATGACAGCCGGAAGTTATTCAGTATTAGTGCGATTTGAAAGGGACGCATACAATATTGACAGCTCGGCAATCACTTATATATACAATACTACAGATGACAGCCGGAAGTTATTCAGCATTAGTGCGATTTGAAAGGGACGCATACAATATTGACATCTTGGCAATCACTTATATATACAATACTACAGATGGCAGACGGGAAGTTCGGAATTATTATTGCGATTTTAAAGGGACACGTACAATATTGACATCTCGGCAATCACTTATATATACAATACTACAGATGGCAGACGGGAAGTTAGGAATTATTATTGCGATTTTAAAGGGACGCGTACAATATTGACATCTCAGCAATCACTTATATATACAATACTACAGATGGCAGACGGGAAGTTAGGAATTATTATTGCGATTTTAAAGGGACGCGTACAATATTTACAGCTCGGCAATCACTTATATATACAATACTACAGATGGCAGACGGGAAGTTAGGAATTATTATTGCGATTTGAAAGGGACACGTACAATATTTACAGCTCGGCAATCACTTATATATACAATACTACAGATGGCAGCTGTTACTTTATCGTTTACAAACAATATTGCAGCAACATTGATCGATCACATTCGATGCACATTATACACAACTATGCACTTTCATTCATGTTAGCCTGGACGTGTGCTTGTTACTATAAGATCGCGTTTAAGAAATATTGATTACGCATATGATCAAACATTACAAACATGCACTGTATGTGTGATATTTGACACTTTCACATTGAGAATCATTGTTTGAAACTAACATTTCAGCAAACAACCAAAAAACGCCCACTGTGAAAGCATTCGCGCCGCTCACATACAAACAAGTGAATACAATTAGCAATCATTACAAACTCACTACCATTGGACTAATTGTACTATAAATCCCCCAAACAACATGGCCAATGCATCACTTGTGATCCACATCAGATCAAGTGCTTACCTTGTTACGCTGTTTTGAAAGATGGATGACGATGACATGGTAGACGCTGCTGGTGCTGCTATTGGCGAACTAGCTGTTGGTCGAATCAGGCAGCCTCGGCGGCTCAGACTGAGACGAAGGGGTCATCTGGTTTGAGGTCCTCGTGTCTACAGGGTGAGACCCACCTTGGAAAACATGAGTGACTTTGAGGTTTTTGATAAGTATCGGCTCGATCGCGAACAGCTCATTGGCCTTTACGATCTTCTTAAACCTCATTTGGAGCCACGTATAAGAATAAGGACTGCTGTTCCCGCAATGAGTAGGATGCTAAGCTGTCTATACGTCCTGGCCTCCGGGAGTTTTCAATCCGGACAACTGTACATGCATGGCCTGGCTCAAGGTACATTCTCTGTGGTCTTTGATAACTTTCTGGACGCCATGGTACGTATCAGTAAGCATTACATAGGATTCCCACAGAATGATGGTGATTGGAGGCGCCTGAAGCTGGAATTCTTTGATATTGCTCAAATGCCCAATGTCTTGGGAGCCATAGATTGTACCCACATTGCGCTGCGTGCTCCAATTGATGACTCGCCCTTCAGAAATCGCAAACATTTTCATAGCCTTAACGTGCAGTATGTTTGTGACGCACAGATGAGGATTATGCATGTGTGTGCGAATTTTGGAGGGGCTTGTCATGATGCCCGCATCCTCTCTCTGTCGTCCCTGTGGAGACAGTTTGAGGAAAGACAAATGCCCCCTGGTTATCTCGTTGGTGAGTATTTGTGCACAACATGGTTAATTATTGTGACAATTGCCACTGTAGTTTTAAAATTTAAGCGTAATGTTCAGCTATAGGATACAATTTAACCATATATTTTCCCCCCCGCTAATGTCTACTTTTAGTTCAATGCAGATATGTAGCATGTCTTACCTTAAATGCTCAGATAGAGAATGTAATGTAACCATGTAGTTAGCATTTTACACAAGGTTTGAATATGGAGAAATATGCATATGTAGCATGTCTTAGCTGAAATGGGAACATATTAGCTAATGCAATTTAACCATGTCATTGTCTCTTTCCGCTAATGTCTTTTAGTTCAATGCAGATATGTAGCATGTCTTACCTTAAATGCTCAGATAGAGAATGTAATGTAACCATGTAGTTAGCATTTTACACAAGCCTTGATTTAGGAGAAATACGCATATGTAGCATGTCTTAGCTGAATTGGGAAAATATTAGCTAATGCAATTTAACCATGTCATTGTCTCTTTCCGCAAATGTCTTTTAGTTCAATGCAGATATGTAGCATGTCTTACCTTAAATGATCAGATAGAGAATGTAATGTAACCATGTAGTTAGCATTTTACACAAGCCTTGATTTAGGAGAAATACGCATATGTAGCATGTCTTAGCTGAAATGGGAAGATAGAGAATTACAGGGAGTGCAGAATTATTAGGCAAGTTGTATTTTTGAGGATTAATTTTATTATTGAACAACAACCATGTTCTCAATGAACCCAAAAACTCATTAATATCAAAGCTGAATATTTTTGGAAGTAGTTTTTAGTTTGTTTTTAGTTACAGCTATTTTAGGGGGATATCTGTGTGTGCAGGTGACTATTACTGTGCATAATTATTAGGCAACTTTACAAAAAACAAATATATACCCATTTCAATTATTTATTTTTACCAGTGAAACCAATATAACATCTCAACATTCACAAATATACATTTCTGAGATTCAAAAACAAAACAAAAACAAATCAGTGACCAATATAGCCACCTTTCTTTGCAAGGACATTCAAAAGCCTGACATCCATGGATTCTGTCAGTGTTTTGATCTGTTCACCATCAACATTGCGTGCAGCAGCAACCACAGCCTCCCAGACACTGTTCAGAGAGGTGTACTGTTTTCCCTCCTTGTAAATCTCACATTTGATGATGGACCACAGGTTCTCAATGGGGTTCAGATCAGGTGAACAAGGAGGCCATGTCATTAGATTTTCTTCTTTTATACCCTTTCTTGCCAGCCACGCTGTGGAGTACTTGGACGCGTGTGATGGAGCATTGTCCTGCATGAAAATCATGTTTTTCTTGAAGGATGCAGACTTCTTCCTGTACCACTGCTTGAAGAAGGTGTCTTCCAGAAACTGGCAGTAGGACTGGGAGTTGAGCTTGACTCCATCCTCAACCCGAAAAGGCCCCACAAGCTCATCTTTGATGATACCAGCCCAAACCAGTACTCCACCTCCACCTTGCTGGCGTCTGAGTCAGACTGGAGCTCTCTGCCTTTTACCAATACAGCCACGGGCCCATCCATCTGGCCCATCAAGACTCACTCTCATTTCATCAGTCCATAAAACCTTAGAAAAATCAGTCTTGAGATATTTCTTGGCCCAGTCTTGACGTTTCAGCTTGTGTGTCTTGTTCAGTGGTGGTCGTCTTTCAGCCTTTCTTACCTTGGCCATGTCTCTGAGTGTTGCACACCTTGTGCTTTTGGGCACTCCAGTGATGTTGCAGCTCTGAAATATGGCCAAACTGGTGGCAAGTGGCATCTTGGCAGCTGCACGCTTGACTTTTCTCAGTTCATGGGCAGTTATTTTGCACCTTGGTTTTTCCACACGCTTCTTGTGACCCTGTTGACTATTTTGAATGAAACGCTTGATTGTTCGATGATCACGCTTCAGAAGCTTTGCAATTTTAAGAGTGCTGCATCCCTCTGCAAGATATCTCACTATTTTTGACTTTTCTGAGCCTGTCAAGTCCTTCTTTTGACCCATTTTGCCAAAGGAAAGGAAGTTGCCTAATAATTATGCACACCTGATATAGGGTGTTGATGTCATTAGACCACACCCCTTCTCATTACAGAGATGCACATCACCTAATATGCTTAATTGGTAGTAGGCTTTCGAGCCTGTACAGCTTGGAGTAAGACAACATGCATAAAGATGATGATGTGGTCAAAATACTCATTTGCCTAATAATTCTGCACACAGTGTATATAGAACTAGATATTTTAAAATTAAAATAAACATTTGTTAATGGATTATCGTGTAAAAAACTTTTTATTGTACTACAAATACTATTTTGAGGATTCTGTTACAATTATGTTCTGTTCCTAATTTATAGGTGATTCTGGGTACATGAGCCGGACTTGGCTCATTACCCCCTTGCGTAGCCCGACTGATGTGTCTGAGGAGCGCTACAATAGGGCTCATAAGAGAACCAGGGCGGTGGTTGAATGGATGTTCGGCCTCCTGAAGATGAGGTTCAGGTGCCTGGACAGGTCGGGAGGAGCCCTCCAGTACAACCCAAAGAAGGTGGCTAAGATCGTTGTAGCCTGTAGCGTCCTGCATAATATTGCACAGCGGGCTGGGATGCTGCAGGGAGTCCGGACGGACAGAAACCTCCTCAGAGATGAGGAGGATGATCCTGTTCTAGAGGGGCCATTCCGGGACGAGGGGCTCAATGTCAGAGCAGACATCATCAACCGCAACTTTAGACGGTAAAGAATAGAAGTTAGACTGGAGTATTATCAATAGATGTGAACTCTAGGGAAATGACAAGTAGAGAATTGTGAAAACATGTTAGGATTGTTCATCAAATGCTAAAAATGTGTTTCATTTATTAATATAGGTGATGCTCTGGGCATTGGGTCCTGTATCGAGTCTTTGCCACCTGGTTTTTAAAGAGGACATCAGCTGGTAAGTATAAATGTCTTGACTGTTGCTGGCATGAATTGAACACAAATACATCATATGGCATACATTTTATAAACTAGTATTTAGTTTACACATTACTTAAAATGTAAATATTCTGAAAGGGATCCTCTAGCATGACTATGGTTCAATGTCACACATTAGAGGTTTGTTCGGCTCAATATGACTCATCTTCACACTTGATAGAACATAACACAAGATGCTACACACGCTTAGTAAGCTAGTGACAGAAATTTCTTATGAAATGGGGGGTGGGAGAGGGCTACAGAAATGATTCACACACTTGTAGTAATTTTGAATAAACTCTTTATGCCATTAGGGAGCTGACTTAATCTAAAGACTGAAAGGGAAGAATTAGAAGCCTGACAGTGAAGATTGCCCAGACTGACAGTGGAAAAAGCCAAGATTGAAATTGAAGTATACCAATGGGATCATGTCTGGCATTATCTTTCAAATCTGCTGACCTTGAAAACCATACAAAGACATGTTCACATGGTAAGTGCCAACTATTTGATAGAATAAGGCTGTGGAGGCATCCTATTGGAGACACTTAGATGATTTTCTAATTTTTAGATGGTATTTCCCAGTCCTCTATTTAATGAACTGATGAATAAGACACCTATTGATGATCAACTGTTTACCCCTGAATTGACTTTTAAAGACCATGCATTATCCAGGTTGGTGTACCAATGCATGCTAGTGAAGACTGTTGAATATTAGTAGCTTACATACATTAATCATATTTAGTTCATAATTAGATATTTAGGGATCACAATCAGACACTTAGATGGTTTTACTTTTTTAGATGGTATTTCCCAGTCCTCTATTTAATGAAATGATGAATAAGACACCTATTGAAGATCAACTGTTTACCCCTGAATTGACTTTTAAAGACCATGCATTATCCAGGTTGGTGCATGCTAGTTAAGAATCACAGGAAGAATGTTGATTATTGTTAGCTTACATACATTAGTCATACTTATTTCATCATTAGATATTTAGGGATCACAATCAGAAAAAGGAATACATATTATAGTTGATATAGAGGTATTTGAATGGACATGAAATATAACATTTATGTTCAGCATACATATATTGTTGAAATGTGATATACATTATTATGTATAATTAGAAATTTGGATATTTAAATTTAATTTTTACTCCACAATATAATGGTGTATGTTTTAATTTTAGTTTAAAATCAATTTAATAAATATCTTTTAAAAATGTTGAACAAAGTTAGAGCATAGACACAAGATGATTGTAAATGTATTTTATGAATATTTGACAACGTGTGTATTAACTTTGTTCCAAATTTTTTTTTTAATTTCAGATTGGCATCTGATGACTTCCAGGAATTTTTTATTTTTTCATAAACCTTTTTTTTTATTAAGTGTTAATAATACAAGTTTTATTATTAAATACATTCTTTTGAACAGATTATAATAAATATCCATATAATCTGTCAATAAAAAAAAGTTTGACTCCCATGACTGGTAGTTGGCTATTTGACAAGCACATGCATAAGATCAAATAATGCATTATTCAGAGAATATTACATAAAACTATCTTTTTTAACATTAATTGGGGAGTGAGATCCATCGATGCTTTTCTTTGGAAATTATTAGATGTTAAAATAATTTCGGATATGTAGTCAAAATTTGTCAAAAATTATTTGTTTTCACTTTTAAGAAGGGGAAGTGGTTAACTTACATTAAAGTGACAGTGTTGTTGAATGTTAAATTAATTTTATAAGATCTTGTATCTTCCTTAGGTATCTCAAAACATTATTTTCGAAATTATTTTAATTGTTACTTTTAAAAATGGTAGGTCATTTAACTTGATATTTTTCACATGCTAGTTATTGGATGCCAGGTTAATCGATGTAATTTTCTAGTGGAGTCATTTAACTATAGTTATTAATATTATGTAGTTTAGAAAATATTACCTCTTGGGTTAGACATCACATATCTATATATAATTTTAATTCCCCTTTAGTTTATTTTGTCAATGTTAAATCAACATTCCAAATGTTTTGGTCCTTAAAGGGACATTCACAAAGTATATTGTGTATAGATTTTTGTAAAAATCATAAAATAATTTAAACATATTTAGAAAGTAATATAGAATTACATTCAGTCTTTAAATATACTTAGAAAAAAATACATCAATGCACATATCTTAGTCAATTACATAAGGCATCTATGTCCAACCAACAATCAGCATCAAAATAGACTATGTAGATATGTATTTAATACAAGAATATATATAATTACAATCTATTGATTGAATAACAAAACATATTAAGTTGTTCAAATATTATAATGTTATACAAAATGCATACATAACATATAGCTTAATGTCCCTCTAAGCTGAAGGCTCCAAAAAACCTCCTTTACAAAATATATTTCAGTCAGTGTGTAAAACAATCCAGAAGTTAATCTAAATTTGCTTTACTCATATGTTATACTAATTTATCAAAAGGAATAGGCCTAGGTTTCTGATATTTTAAGCATTATTGTGAAATGTTTCCTTAAAGGGACATGAAATCAAAATATACTTAAAGGGAGACAGTTTAAAAATGAATGATTTATACATTATGAATGAGTATTCTATTTTAAGCAACTTTAAAAATTGTCTCGTATTATGAATGCTCCTTGTGATGTTGCTATCATTACTTAAAAAAAAAGGCATTAAATAGATAATTTATTTGCTTCAGTACTCTGGACAGAACTTTGTTTTTTTGGTTGGATTAATTTATCCAACAATCATCAAGGACAACCCCGGTTTTTTTTAAACAATTGTCCGTAATCTAAAATATCATTATTGATTTGCAAAGAAAGATAACAAGATAACTGTTAACATTTGCGAATCGGATTAAATTATAAAGTTGCTTAACATTTCATGCTCAATCTGAATCACCAACGCTAAATTTGTTTGGACAGTGTCCCTTTAAGAAATTTAAATAGTGTATTTACTTCTCTTCCTATCTTGACATACTTTGCTTGAAAAGCATATCGAGATAGGCTCAGTAGATGAAGATTGGTGGATGCACAGAGATGCCTTATGTGATTGTCTCAACCATGTGCATTTAAATTTCTTCTGTTGAGGATATATAAATACTAAGAAAAATTGATTTACATTTTAAAGTCTAAACAATCTGCTATCTCTACAGATCATTTGATACAATTGTTTGTTTGTAATGTCTATTTAAAACTAAAGACGCCATTGCAAAATAACATATATGAGCACTTCCGACAAATACAAGCTCGAGGTTTATTTGCTAATAACAAACAAACCTGTAGTTTAACATTTATAAACAGATTATCCAAGTTACTGACCTTATAACTTGAATTTGATCATTAAGAAATATTGCGTGGGAAACGCATCTTGAAACACCAGATTAGCATCTTTAAACATTAGTGTAATGTCACGCAATAGCACACAATCAATGTGCATTATGAAATACATTTAATAGAGCAATGTCAATACTTCACAATAAGTCCAAAAATTTATTTTATGAACAATAAAGACATACAATATTAAATGTGTATTTGTATTAAAGAAAAAGACCGTTATTAAACCGAGAAATGTCTCCAACATTTAATAATGTGACAATATTAGATTTTAAAGAGAATTTAATCATTAATATTTAACGGATCACGGATATTAAATCTGCGTCACACATATCCGCATGACAGGCCCATGAGTTACTAATAATTCTACATGAAAAATAAAGTAACAGCACCACCATGAGGTATGTGTAAGGAAGTTAATAAGATATGAAACATTAATGAACGGCCAATCCGAGTTCATCACACAAACACAACTTGAGTCAGGATGGTCTCACAGACATTCTAACAATATTTCAAACTTTTATCCAATCAGATGTACAGATAACTTGTCCCATGGTGCATCTCATGTTTACTTCACCATATAAAAGTCCATTACACGTTGCCATCTTTGTCAGTTCTCTAATGCCTGCAGGCGTACTAGATATATTTTTATATATATATATATTTGAGAAGACAACCCAGCAGGCATGTCAGCTCCCAGGTTCACCAAGGAGGAGAGCGCTGCACTGGTCCACGCCGTCAAGGACTTTTATCCCCAGCTGTTTGGGAACAAGAGGAGGTTGACAGATGCGCACGTTAAGAAGGCCCTCTGGGAGTCTATCACCAATGCGGTTAGATTGGTGTGTGACGTCCAGAGGACCCAGGATCAGATCATGAGGAGATTCGGAGATATGAGGTTGCGGTTAACAAAAAAAGTCAACCTCATAAGGGACTGGGTACAAGCCCGTAAAAGAGGTGGCAAAAGAGAGGCCCCGCGGAAACTGTACCTACTCCCTTATGAGGTGACTTTATGCGAGCTCCTCAATCTCCGGGTCCCCAAAAGATTTCGATCCTCGTCATCCTCGGCCTCCTCTTCTTCCCTCCCAGCTGCGGAATCTGAAAGTCCTGACGCGGGGGCCAGGGCAGCTGCTTCTCTGTCCGGTGGCCTGGGAGGAGATGGAGAATCTGAACAAGGTAATTATACAACTTCATATAATAACTTAATATTTTTTATTTTTATCCAAAAATGTGTATATAGTCAGATACTAAACCTATACAGATCTCACAACATACACTACATATGATGTTTAGATATCTGATTTTACATTAGTGATACATAAAATAGGAATGATCGCGAAAATGGAATTGCGCATCCACGTTAACATGGCTTTGCTGTAAGTGGCATTGCTTTACACATGTTGCTCAAATGACGGATGCGTAATTCCGCTTGGAATCATTGCGCAATGATCGCGAAAATGGAATTGCGCATCCACGTTAACATGGCTTTGCTGTAAGTGGCATTGCTTTACACATGTTGCTCAAATGACGGATGCGTAATTCCGCTTGGAATCATTGCGCAATGATCGCGAAAATGGAATTGCGCATCCACGTTAACATGGCTTTGCTGTAAGTGGCTTTACACATGTTGGTCAAAATGAAATGTGAATTATTATATATGTGAAGAATACAGTATTCTTTTTTAAAATATTATACATAATAAAAAAAAGAAGAATACAAATAAATAAATTATAACATATGCACATCAATTGATGAGAATGAAATAACAAAAAAAATTTTTTAAAGCTACAGTAAACAATAGAACTGATTGAAAATAAGAGTACAGGATATATTTATCATGAATTTAATTGAGGAAACAATTAACTCATGGGACTACCAAAGGATTAATATTTTAAAATTGATTTGCTAATAATGTAAAGATTTTAAACATGGCATGATTTGTATTAATGATATGCAATCCTCATTTAATATATTACAGATATGGATGTTGCTGCTGGATCCTTAAGGCAGGGCTTGTCACAGTATGGTATGTCTCATTTTAATTGACATTTGTCTTAGAAACATGGACAGAACATTACATACTAAATCCACATTGTTCAATATTTATATGTAATGTCCCTTTAATAGATGAAAAATAAATAATTCTTCGGATATCCTTAAATAACATATTAGATTTGAATTGCATGCTCAATCCCATTCATTACATCAACATATGGAGTAGAGAATTCATTAACACCAACATTGTCAAATCAATAAAATTTGATATTAAAGGGATACTGAGCTAAAATTATTAATGTTGTCATTCAGATAGAGTATGCAATATTAATAAACATTTAAATATAATACTATAATCATATGTGAAATATTCTATTGCTAAATGTATTTTAAAATCAAGAATACACGTTTATCTGCAGCTCAATTTTGGTTGACCAACCTTGGTTTTTATTGATGATTGGTGGATACCTTCAACAAACAATATTTATGGAATCCAATATTGCTTATCTTCCTTTAATATTAAAATGTAGCAACATTAACATTATAATAGGAGTCAATGTACAATCATTTTGAACAGTTTGAACAGTGAAATCAATGATTTAAATTAATCATGTCAGTGTCCCTTTAATAAACAATAGATTCATTCATCTTTACATTCTTTGGATTAAACAATATTGATATATAATTCACATATTCACTGTTGGAGTTACTTTATAGATATCAGCATACTCTCACAGCACCATGATTACATATTTGTACTAATCAAATTTGTATTGTGATCAATATGTGTTGTGTCCTAAACAAGATTACTGTACATTGCACAAATGCCTCGATGTGCCACATGTCTTTGTTTAAATTTGTCAACAGCTGTTCTTCAAAATGTGGTTTGTGTGTATTGTTTGAAGAACATTGATCAATGGGTATATTTAGATATGCAATAGCATCGTATGAGATGAGTTTGATGTCTAATATAGTCTGAAATTAAACATATGTTCAATACATCATTTTTAACAGAATGCTCTTGATTCAATCAAGCATTTTCTGGTTTAATGACTGCTCTATTGTTCACATTTTCAAGTTGATTAATCTTAAAATTCGATACAGATGTGATTTAGTGATATCCCAAATGTGTTTCCTAATATATATCTATATCATTCATAGAGAGAGTTGGTGTGGTGAGCCCACAGGAATCCAGCAGTGACATAGAGCTGCCTTTGCGGTCTCTTGGTAAGTCCATTGACTCATTTATATGTCATTGAATGTGTATTGGTAATCAATATTATGAGCATGATTCTGATGAAGCATAACATTTGAAACAAACATATAATTTTCTCTTCTGATTATATATTAATTTTCTTTGAATATTGAAAGATTAATAATTAAAACTTTATTAGTCTACACCTTTGTTATTCAGAAGATGTATAGCATATGTTTGTTTCCATGTTCTTTTTTGACAACAGTCATCAAGTGATACACACATGAGAAATCTTAAATGTTCTATGTACTATGCTTTTATGATTTGTAAATTAATACAAACAATACATCGAAAATATGAATCATTGAGAATAACAAATCTAATGTAATTTGTATGCTCCATCAAAATGATGTAAATCATAACTTTGGGTGTGTATATCTTTAATGCAACATTGATGTGTGTCTTTGAACAACAGTAACATATGTTATAATATCTGTTCTTAACGTGTACACAACATGTTATGTTTTACAGAGATTGATTTAACATATGTGACGGAGGAGGAAGAGGCTGCCTTGGAGTCTAATGGTATGTGAAATATATCTATCATGTTTCCAACATGTTGCTTTATTTGAAATCATTTCATTGAAGACATTCAAAGTCTACAGCTTTTGAACTTTAAAAAGGAATATTATTTGTCTGTTCAAATACACTACTGCCCCCTTTCTATATCAGGCAGCATGACATTTTTTTATTTTTAAAAAATGTATAATTCCTGCCATCATTATGTCACATGTATATTCCAGGCCAAAACACAATAATAATGTTATAATTGTACAGACAGTAATTGATATTCATCTGAGTGCCTATATGCATACCATATCCTCATTTCATAATTGTTTACAAATTCAAACACACTTCTAAGTATATTGAAAACATAATCAATTTGAAATGCGTTGATTTGATTTCATGATGTATGAGATGTTAATATATATTTATTAAATTTTCAGATGGATCCACCACTTCTGGTCATCTGGTTTCCGCCCCTGCCCAGTCCCCTGACCAGTCACAGACCCCTCCCCATGCCCAGACCCCTGCCCAGACCCCTGCCCATGCCCAGACCCCTGCCCATGCCCAGACCCAGACCCCTGCCCATGCCCAGACTCCTGCCCATGCCCAGACCCCTGCCGGCCCTTCCCATTTATCATTTCCTGCCCCTCCCAAAAAACGCCCATACAACCCCCTTCGCCGCTCTCCCCGTATTATGGCCCGTACAGCTGCCCAGACCCCAACTCCCCACTCCCCAGCTGTACGGCCTACCCCGGAGCATCAGCTCATCCCTCCCCAAGCCAATCCCATCCCTCCCCAAGCCAATCCCATCCCTCCCCCCTGTCTCAACCTTCATTGTCCTGAGTGTCGGATTGTCCTTCCCAGGCACAGCTGTAAGTATCATTCAAAATCAACATTATAAGATACTTAAAGGTACACTGAAGGAAAATATTTTCTATTGTGATTCAAATAGAGCATGCAATGTTAATCAAATTTATAATTTACTACTCTTATGAATTATTCTTCATTCTCTTGATATCTTTATTGAAACAAAGAAATGCCTATAATTATTTTAAAAAATAAAATAATTGTGGACATAATTTCTTTATTGTTGGATGAATGTATCCATCAACCAGCAGGGACAAACAAAGTTGATAAACAAATATGGCCTGCCCTAAAAACCGACATTCTTGCATTCAAAATCTAGCTATAGAATTCAAACATTTAAAGAATATGTGTAATTTTTAAATATTTGTAATGTCATGCTCTATCTGAATCAGTCAATTAAATATTTAGGTTCAGTGTCCCTTTAATTTTATATCACTACATATACCAATCACCACTACTTGGATCCAACAATTTATGTACAAATGTTTATACATTATCTCTTGTCTAACCCAGTGGGAATGTAATTTCTTCAGGTTGCTATGTTTACACAGCTTGTCCTCAATGCCAAAATGTTTAAGGATAGGTGTGCCTACCACAGTATAATTAAAATATTTAAATTGCTAATGTAAGTACAATGTAAATCCTTTAACAAGATTTGATACACTCAAGCTGTATAAGTGGATCATCTAAAACCAATTAAAGGGGACAACATGTTTGAGTTAACTGTCCCTTTAATGATTTTGGTCTGTCTGAATAACATATTTCATGTGTAAAGAATAAATTTAAACTAATTGATGTAAAGAATGATTAGTCTTTATGATGACAATGTATCTTTGCTTATTTTTTCGTCTGTTGTGTAATTATCATTAATATTTAATTTATTCTTTATTTTAGGCTGTGACTCAGCATGGCTCATGCTAGAAGGTATAGCAAGAGTAGAGCAGGCCGTGTTGAGGAACGCAGCTGTCCTGAGAGGGATGAACGACACCATGCAGGCCCAGCTCCGGGTTCAGGACTTGACTCTGCGTGAAATTATGTGATTAAGTTCAAGGCCTGAATCTGGAGCTGGACATGCACAGGACGATGAAGAGGATGACCAGTAAGTGGAGGATCTGGAGATGCTCCAAGGTGGCAGATAAGAATCCTCCGTCCACATGTTGATGTTTTTTTTTATTGTTGCCATTTGGCCTTTTTAAAAGTTTATTGTTGTGCCTGTTGCACTCTTTTACCTTGTCATATGTCTCCAATGGGGCTATGGTGGCCCTTGGCAACTCTCTTCATGGACTGTGATGCACTCTTTTACCTTGTCATATGTCTCCAATGGGGCTATGGTGGCCCTTGGCAACTCTCTTCATGGACTGTGATGCACTGTGTTACCTTGTCATATGTCTCCAATGGGGCTATGGTGGCCCTTGGCAACTCTCTTCATGGACTGTGATGCACTGTGTTACCTTGTCATATGTCTCCAATGGGGCTATGGTGGCCCTTGGCAACTCTCTTCATGGACTGTGATGCACTGTGTTACCTTGTCATATGTCTCCAATGGGGCTATGGTGGCCCTTGGCAACTCTCTTCATGGACTGTGATGCACTCTTTTACCTTGTCATATGTCTCCAATGGGGCTATGGTGGCCCTTGGCAACTCTCTTCATGGACTGTGATGCACTGTGTTACCTTGTCATATGTCTCCAATGGGGCTATGGTGGCCCTTGGCAACTCTCTTCATGGACTGTGATGCACTGTGTTACCTTGTCATATGTCTCCAATGGGGCTATGGTGGCCCTTGGCAACTCCCTTCATGGACTGTGATGCACTATTTTACCTTGTCATATGTCTCCAATGGGGCTATGGTGGCCCTTGGCAACTCTCTTCATGGACTGTGATGCACTCTTTTACCTTGTCATATGTCTCCAATGGGGCTATGGTGGCCCTTGGCAACTCTCTTCATGGACTGTGATGCACTCTTTTACCTTGTCATATGTCTCCAATGGGGCTATGGTGGCCCTTGGCAACTCTCTTCATGGACTGTGATGCACTCTTTTACCTTGTCATATGTCTCCAATGGGGCTATGGTGGCCCTTGGCAACTCTCTTCATGGACTGTGATGCACTCTTTTACCTTGTCATATGTCTCCAATGGGGCTATGGTGGCCCTTGGCAACTCTCTTCATGGACTGTGATGCACTCTTTTACCTTGTCATATGTCTCCAATGGGGCTATGGTGGCCCTTGGTAACTCTCTTCATGGACTGTGATGCACTGTGTTACCTTGTCATATGGCTCAAATATTCCTTATTTTTACAAGATTATTTCTAAACGTTGTTGTTTTCTTACATACTAATAAAAGACATGTAATTGCACGATTCTTTGTCCTCATTCTTCATGTTATTTTTTTAAAGCTCTAGTTTATCTTGTTGATCCTTAAAGGGACCTACCAAAAATATTTTTTTATTAAAAATCATATATGTAAGACAATTGTAAATGACTTTAAGATTAACATCTCCAATGTAATCTTATTATTTGTCTTTATATATTTTTCTCTTAGCTTTATCATTGCATGATTATGATTAGCATAGTAATTTTTTTATATATGTATATATAGATTGTTATTTGTGTATATATGTATATTTCAATTTTCACATCCATGTGTGTATTTAGAAACTCTGCATGAATTGATGCACCTTTAACAAATGATCTGAGGATTGATACAATGATATAATCCCTGTAAAGTGTTCATTTTATTGAAATAGTATTGTCTATGTGTATCCTCTTTTTAAAAACAAAATAATGTCCCTTTAAGGGATGGTGAGCACAATTGTTAATGAATGTATTTCCATTTCTAAAGCGTTTTTGTCCTTTTTACATGAACAAGGACATATAATCTTATTAATAAACAATCTTATTGTAATGTTGACAGCACATGTATTTCATTTTCTATTCTATCTTATTGTAAAAGTGTAACCAAATAAATCTCTGTGTGTAATGCAAATATTTTAGATGATGAATATTTTTTTAAAAATATGTTAACAAAATAATTCTCCTCCCATATATGGCTATAGGTAGGCTGACCATATTTAAACTTAAATAAATGACACGTTGAATCAATACATGTATCATTATTGTTATTCCAAAACAATCAAAACATATCTTAAAACATCAATGGCATATGTATTTCTCATGTGTATCTTTTAAATGTTAAAGATATACACCATAGCTATAGTTCAAGGGACAGTCAAGTCCGAAAAGATGATTCATGATTTGGTGACATTCCTAGATAGCAATCTAGACACATACTAGTTCCTAAAATATAAATATGTTTCTTAGTGATATGCCAAGCTGTCAACTGAGTCCTTGTATTGGCTGCGGTTTTTCAGCGATCTCGGATGCGCCATGTTGCTTAAAACGTCACCTGCCAGGCTGTCCAATGATTCCTTGAATTGACTGACGTTCTTACGTGATCAAGAATGTGCCTTTTATTGGATGGCGTTTTGACGCGATCAAGGATGCGCCTTTTTTTTTTTGGGCGTTCTTACGTGATCAAGAATGTGCCTTTTATTGGATGGCGTTCTTACGTGATCAAGGAAGCGCCATGTTAAGACGTCACATGCAAAGGTAAAAAAATGTATGATTGGATTACGTAGTCCCGCAATATTTGTTTGTGCACGTTAAACACGTTTGTGACTGCAGCCAATTTTAAAAACCTTGCGAATATGTATTATTTGCATCATGTTACATTGTTGACCCGTAGCTGATAAAGACCACCACATTCTCTTTTGCTGGATGTCTGGTTGAATAAACGAACGAAAGCAAAATGTTTTCATGCATATGATATTTCGAGGCAAGTGCAAATCTCTATAGTCCATGTTGTTTAATCTGTTTGTCAACAATATGTTCCTTTTTCTGAAAAATGACTGTTGTTTTTAATGTTAAAGATATCTAATTAATAAATATGCGCTATTGTGTTAGAATAAAGTAATCAATATGCATTTAGCTTTATCATATGCTAAATATATGATGCCGACTTCTTGTAAATGTAATTTCGTTGTATATTTTATTAAAGGTTCATTAGACACTCACATTATAAATCAAAACTTTTTATTTTGTCTCTAGTTAGATAGTCCATTGTTTAACAAATACACGTTTCATTTTGCTTCTGTTCAAAGAAAATGTAATTAATTTTCAGACTCCTCGCCCAGCCTCTGAGTTTCATGTGAGTACCATCTCCAGCTTTCTCCTGTTTGTGTAAAGGGTCTTTTCATATGTTAATGATGGTGTATTGTCTTGTTTTACGGTTGTAATGGGGGTTCATCTATATTTTCAATAGAGCTAACACGATTTTCTTTGAAAGTGTTTGAAGCTTTGTAATATTGATATCAGTATATGTTAATCTTGTTGTTTGTAGTAGTGTCTATTACATACAGTTCTGTTAAAAATATAGTATACTGTCCCTTTAATGCAAATGTTGATTTTTGTATCATGTATGAGTTCCACATTGTTTAATCTTCAAATATATTATTGTTAGCATATTTTCACCCCCCACTCCTAAAAGGACTTTAAACCATATTCATTGTTAAAACAAATGTCTTTCTTAAAAAAGAATAACACAATAATGTCTCTTTAAGAAAATATACTTTATTTAACACGTCAATATAAATATGATTTCAATATATAATTTTTGACCAAGTACATGTAGATATGCCAACAAGCTTCAAATATGTGTTAGCATATGTAATTTTGTTAAATGGACAGTTTAGAAAACAAATAATGTTTTGCATTATTCTAAAAGTCAATTTTGTAATATCAATTATATCAAAGGTTTCTCACCAATTAATCATTTGTCTTTGTTTATTTAAATTTGCTAGCTAAACCTATGAGGTTCGTGTGCTCATTTCTTGGAGCTTGAAGAGTGCATGTAATCATTATACAATTTGACCACTAGAGGGCATTTGGATAGCATTTGTATATGTAAAACCTTGTGCTCATACAGCATATTATTTACCATGTATTGATCATTGATATCTAAAAGGTTGTTATGTCAGAACAACAAATAAGTGGTCATTTTTCCATAGGCATAGATACAAGGTTAAGCACATAAGTCACACGTATTTCTCCATGTTTTGTTGTTTCCAACTTGATAATGCGTAATACAGTGTTTTCTTTGTAATCAATAATTTTCTGACTGTCCCTTTAAGCTGTGTTATTGGCATTCAAACAGTAATATGCCATCATGGAAAATTGTAATGGTAATTTTGTTTGCGATTCGGGAAACAGTTTGGACATCACATCACAGAAACCAATCAATATCATGAACAAGGATAGGTATGTGATGATGTGGTTTTCACACACTTATAACCCACACTCTGCAAACAATCTGCCTCCATGGACCCGGTCCCATAGAAGTAGATTATATACAGAGTGTGGTCCACAAGTGTATGAAAACCACATCATCACATACCTATCCATTACACATTAAATTAAAAAAAAATTAAAGATGAAAATAAATACTTACTTCCTCTTCCTTCCCCTCTTCCCACGGGGCTGAGGCTCTGGGAGGGGCAACTGCCGACTCCGAAGAGTTCTCCTTGGAGAGGTTGTGGGAAGAGTGGAAGGAAGAGTACTGGGACGACCAAGGTGAGGAGGAGAAGATGGCTGAGGAGGAGAAGATGGCTGAGGAGGAGAAGCTGGCTGAAGAGGAGAAGCTGGCTGAAGAGGAGGAGATGGCTGAAGAGGATGAGATGGCTGAAGAGGAGTAGATGGCCCGGCAGGAGTAGATGGCCCGGCAGGAGTAGATGGCCCGGCAGGAGGAGATGGCCCGGCAGGAGGAGATGGCCCGGCAGGAGGAGATGGCCCGGCAGCAGGAGGCCCAGCAGCAAGAGGCCCAGCAGCAAGAGGCCCAGCAGCAGGAGGCGGACCAGGAGGTAGACCACCATGCGCCTCCCGGAAAAAATTGAACATCTCTTGGTGCAGATGAAAGATTCTGTTTTGGCCTTGTTCGATTCTATTGAGTATGTTTATTATTTGGTTTTGTCCTTCAATTATTTGATTTTGGCCATCAAGTATTCTAGTGCATCCTTCGATATTTTGTATCCGGGAGTTACGCATCTGGTCTATGTAGTCCAGTAGAACCCGCACCTCCGCTATTTCCTCTTGTTGTGCTTGGCGGGGTACGCATGCACGGCGGGGTGCCCGTGCACGGTGGTGTGCGGGTCCTTGATGGTCCTCTGGTTCCACGTGCTCCTCCTCTGCTTCCGGGACCTCTTCATCAGCTTCCATGCGCTCTTCGTCACGGGGGGCCTCTTCCCTCCAAAGTGGAAATTCCTCCCCACCACTCTCATCCCGGGGAGATAGATGAGGCTGTGTTTCTTGTGCTGCCTCCTCCCCAGACTCTGTATATTAAAAAAAAAAAAAAAAAAAAATGTATATATTAGCATATTTGAAAATCAAGATTTAAATGACTTAGCTTACGATACAATTACAAATGCAGAATCATTAATCCACTTTGAAATCTAAAAAACAATCAATACGATTTCCGCTTTTTCAAAACCGTGTTTGTGATCTCTGGTCAATCTGAATTTGTTTGCGTTTGTTTTCAGTCTGTTTAAATGCACACCTAACCTATAGCCTAGATACTGATGTAACCGCAAAGTAATTGAATGCGTGTAAACAACGTTATAGCATTAATCTGATCCTTAAAGGGACATGAAACCCAATGTTTTATCTTTCATGATTTAGAAGCATACATTTATTATCAACTTTCTAATGTACTTTTCGTATCTAATTAGCTTCATTCTCTGGATATTCTTTGCTGAAAAGCATATCTAAATATGCTTAAAAGATGCTGATTGTTAGCTGAATATAGCTGCCTCCTGTGATTGTTTCACCGTGTGCATGGCTATTTCTTCATTAAAATATATCTCAAGAATGATTCAAATTAGGTAATATAAGTACATTTGAATGTTTTGTCAAATTGTATTAGCTACCTCAATCATGAAAGTAAAGGTTTGCGTATAGTGTCACTTGAAATACATTCGTATGTGAAATTATTGTTCAATGAGCTTACCGTCAGATGAGAGTGGCAGGTTCCCGGTATCAATTCCTCCGATACCGACTATTTCCACCTCGGAGATGCTGGGCCGCAACATTTCCTCCCATCGGCAGTACTCTATTTCCAGGGCAGGTCCGCCACCGGTTCCTGCGGCATGTCGGGCCTCCAGACTTAGCTTTTTCTTCAGATCCATCTTACAGTCCCGGTAGCGATGTTTTATCGATTCAAGATCTCTGTTCCGGCCACCCACTGCATTGACTGCATTCCTACTCTCATTCCAGAGCCTCCTCTTGTCAGTCGGGGTAGTCTTCTGGTGCTGCAGCCTCCTATACCTGGCCATATAGGCCTCTATGAGGGCCTCCTTCTCCTCCATCGAAAACCTCGCCTCCCTAGTCGCCTTGGCCTTCCCCTGTGATGATGCCCTCTGTTTCCCGGACTGTGAAGCCCTACTCTGTCCGCCACTGGGCCCAGCCACTTGTTCATCTTGAACCAAGTGGCTGGGTCCACCCACCGCTTCCACCCCCGCTTCCTGCCCCCCTTCCTGCCCCCCTTCCTGCCCTGTTCCTCTCCCCCTCCCTCTCCTCCCCCCTCTACCTCTCCCCTGCCTGGCCTCCATCTGTTCCCTAAACTAAACCCCAAATAATAAAAAAAAAGTGAGTGTGATGAAATGAAAGGGGGTCAAAATAAAGAACTAAAAAGACAAAAAAAGTGCTGAAAGTGTGAGAGGGATGTAAAAAAACAAAGAGGGTAAGGAGTATTTAAATAAACCAAAAGAAGAAGAAGACTAAAAGGAGGATATGTAAACTAAATGTAACTAGGGGATGGGTATGGGATGGGTATGGGGTATGGGATAAGAGTAAATGGGATGAAAGGGAATGGGACTACAGGGAATGGGGTATGGAGTGTAGTATGAGGGGGTAGGGGGTATGGAGTGTATGTAGTGTTATTGATAAGTGTATGTATGTATTGAATGTGTTTGCGTGTAAATGTGTTAAGTGTACAGAAAAATCACTCGCTCGCTAACTCACACTACTACTAATTCTCACTAACACACTACTACTAATTCTCACTAACAAACACTCCCACTAACTCTCACTAACTACCAGTAACTTACGCTCCCACTAACAACTCTCACTAACAACTCCCACTAACTCACTCACGCTCCCACTAACAGACTCTCTCCCACTCCTACTAACTCCCACTAACTCACTCACGATAACACTAACAACTGACTCTCTCACGCTAACACTAACTCACTCACAATAATGCACCAACTCTCTAATATTAAACCTCCAATCTCCAAAGACCCAACAGCAACACAGTCAAAGAAACCCTGCTTGTGTGGTGCTTATATACCCTGTGTAAATGTTTAATGATGTACCTATTTGCGTTGTAAATTGTGTTCATGTGTGCTTTATTATCAATTAATATTAGTGCAATGTGTATTAGGTGTGTGAATTTGCGCATGCTCATTTTGAGTTAGTATTTGTGGAATGTGTAGAATGCGATGATGTCATAGTGGTCGTTTTCTCTAACATTGTCCAATAGTATTCTTTTTAAATGTGAATTTGCGATGGTGTGTTCTTAGTGAAGTGTTGTATATGTATGTTTGTCCTAATATATAGTTATATTGAATGCGATTATTTTTCTAGTGTATGTATATATTTTTTATTCCTTGTTGTTATTTTGCGATTTTCCGCATCTTAAAGTATATGCGTATTCCCCGTATTAAATTTTATTTCAAATCCCCCCGTTTGTGAATGTGTAATGCTTGTGTGCTTTGTTGATTGATTGTTGTTGTGACATTTGCGGCGTGTTATTGTTGTGCATGATGTGGTATGCGTCATATGACCGAGCTGTGCGTATTCTCGCGAGATCGAGTGTTAGGTGAAAAAAGCAATTTTTTTGCTTTCCCATTGATCTCTATGGGAGACTGTCTTACGCGGGCAGTATTACGCGTGTGACATACACGCGTTAGGAGCATCGTTAGATGGTCTGTTTTGAACTCTAAATACCGGAGTCAAACAATGCCGTGCGTTAGACATAAAACAGGCGTAGCGTTAGCAACCCATCTACCGCCGAACTCCAAATCTAGCCGTTAGGGTTTATTTTATAGGTAAGTATTTAGATTTAAATAGGAATAATTTAGTTAATATTATTAATATTTAGATTTATTTTAATAATAATAATTAAGTTAGGGGTGTTAGATAGGGTTAATATAGTTAATATATATATATATATATATATATATAATATAATAACTATATTAACTATATTAACCCTAATATAATTAGGGTTAATATAGAAGTTAAAATATATAATATAATAACTATATTAACTATATTAACCCTAATATAATTAGGGTTAATATAGTTAATATATATAATATAATAACTATATTAACTATATTAACCCTAATATAATTAGGGTTAATATAGGTGGCGGCAGTGTAGGGGGATTAGATTAGGTGTTAATGTATTTAATATAGCTGGCGGCAGGGTAGGGGGATTAGATTAGGGATTAATGTATTTAATATAGCTGGCGGCGGGGTAGGGGGATTAGATTAGGGGTTAATGTATTTAATATAGCTGGCGGCGGTGTAGGGGGATTAGATTAGGGGTTAATGTATTTAATATAGCTGGCGGCAGGGTAGGGGGATTAGATTAGGGGTTAATGTATTTAATATAGCTGGCGGCGGGGTAGGGGGATTAGATTAGGGGTTAATGTATTTAATATAGCTGGCGGCAGTGTAGGGGGATTAGATTAGGGGTTAATGTATTTAATATAGCTGGCGGCGGTGTAGGGGGATTAAATTAGGGGTTAATAATTTTAATATAGCTGGCGGCGGGGTAGGAACTCACATTAGGGGGTAGGTAATGTAGGTGGTGGTGGAGTAAGGGGCTCACATTAGGGGGTAGGTAATGTAGGTGGCGGTGGAGTAAGGGGCTCACATTAGGGGGTAGGTAATGTAGGTGGCAGCGGAGTAAGGGGCTCACATTAGGGGGTAGGTAATGTAGGTGGCGGCGGTGTAAGGGGCTCACATTAGGGGGTAGGTAATGTAGGTGGCGGCGGAGTAAGGGGCTTACATTAGGAGGTAGTTAATGTAGGTGTCGGCAGGGTCCGGGAGCGGCGGTTTAGGGGTTAAATACTTTATTAGGGATTGCGGCGGGGGATCGTGGTTGACAGGTAGATAGGCATTGCGCATGCGTTAGGTGTTAGGTTTTATTTTGCAGTTCGCGGTTGACAGGTAGATAGACATTGCGCATGCGTTAGGTGTTAGGTTTTATTTTGCAGGTAGTTTAGGGAGTTACAGGGCTTCAATACACAGCGCAAGGCTTACTACGCCTGCAATTTGTGGCGAGGTGAAAATGGAGTAAGTAAATGGATAACTCAAAGGGTTAAAGCTGTTCTCTTATTTTAATCTCACAAGTGCCGGTTAATTAAGCTCTGCACCTTCACACTGGAAGCAGCCATCTTGGAGCTTAGCTATTCTTGAACCCTGTGACGTTGACAGATCAATTGTATTAAGCACTTCAGTTTGATGCGTACAATAAAGAGCAGAAACCATGTTATTTTATAGCAGTTGCCAATGATGGCCAACTTCTTAACATGTGAAGGCCACAGAAAAGTATTTTAGAAGCCTTTACGGCTATAAATTCATGACTAATTAAACACACAAATAAAAATATATTTCCTACCCTTTATCTGTTATCTCCTCCAGAGGGCTATTTTGATTTGGGCCCCCCTTTGCTTTGCCATAAAATAGTAAAACCCAAAGAACATATTTTTAGTTTCACTTTTTCCTGGGGCCACAAAACAATGTGCCAGTAGCTGCATGTGGTCCACAGGTCACCTGATGGCCGTCCATGCTTTATATTATTCCTGAATATTTGGAATTATTTTTATTTATTTGTCACTGTTAAATTGTGTAAAATAAATTCTATAAATGTATAGCTTTCGGTAAACTAAAGTGCAAAGTTCTGTGTCAAAATGCTGGTAACGTTACTGATCTGTGAATATGCACCACTTCTGTCACATGGTTTTAAAAAAAAAACACCTAGTTTCCAAGATGGCAGCGCCCTGTGTGAAAATGCGCAGCTTTGTCAACCAGCACCTATAACGAGTTTAAATAAGAAGAGCTCTTTTAAGAGTGCTGCATACACGGGAGGCCACTGTTGGTATTCCCAGCAGTTTAATGTTCCTTTTAAAATAAAATTACTAAGCATGGGGGGGCGGAGCCGGCCGGGAAAGAACATGGCCGCAACTAACTGAAGCTCCGGCTACATCCACTTGATATAAGCACAGCTAAGGGGGCTAATGCACAGTAAACGGGCATGAAATAGCGTGCCATAACCACTACAACAGGGGGTTAGGTGTGGAGACCGAAGGCAGACATATAAACAGCGGAGGAACCCATGCTGCAACGGTTACTAGCAGAGGCCTCTCTGAACTACCCACGTGGCGAGCAGTATCTCCCGGTTGGAGAAAGATCGACAACACAGGTTTGGGGCTGATAGAGCAGCGCACTTACAAAGGCAACTTCAGACACCGGCTTTAAAGACAGTAATTGCTGCCGCCAGCCGGATCGCTGACAAGACGCTACAGACCCCGATACAGGGAACAAGCCGCATGGTAAAGCAGGTACAGAAACAACCCTGTGACAAGCAGGAGAGAGCAGCAGCGACACCAAAATTAAGTAAGTCGAGCAACTCAACTTTATCTTACTTTATTAGATACATAAGCAAAGAGAGAGGCTCTGCACACTGAACGAACTGTTAGCTAAAGGGACATAACCCAAAACCACATAATAAAGATGAAGCTGGTCGCCACACACGTATGAAACTAGGCCCTGGGGACATAACTTCGCAGCGACACATCAAAGCTATATTCAAAGGGATATATAGAGGAAAAGGGCCACAAACTTCAAGAAAAAGATACCACAAGGGAACCCCGCTCAGACCAACATTATTGTTAACACTTTATGTTAATATTGCCACATGGCTGCCAGAAAACAGAAGCCTGACAAGCTGCAGAAAACTGCAACCCCGGGTGGGGGGAAATTAAATTCATTCTTTAAGCCATTCGACAATGTAAATGCGCTTTCTGTGGAAACTGCGCAATTGGACATGTCAGACCTCACAGATCACGCAACTGACCCCACACCTATAACGCGGGCAGACCTTAGCCTATTACCCACTAAAGATGACCTAAGCACATTCATGACCCATGTCAGCAAGGCAATAAAGGACGGTTTAGCTGAAATTAAGAGAGATGTTAATGCACTGGGTCACAGAGTACTGCATTTGGAGGAGCAAGCAGAAGAGTACACCAGAACCACTGATGACATGACTATAGCACTACAACAACAGAACACGACAATATTGCAACTGCAATCCCAAGTCGAAGACCTTGATAATAGAGGAAGGCGTCAAAACCTGAGAATTAGGGGGGTGCCAGAGGAGATTACACCACCACAAATCCCATCATACCTACAGAATCTATTCAAATTTTTACTAGGTCTATGCAACGATGACATGATATCTTTAGACAGAGCACACGGTGCCCTTAGACCCAAACCATCGCCATCGGCACCTCCCAGAGATATAATCTTATGTTGCCACAAGTTTGCAGATAAGGAAAAAATTATGCTGGCGGCAAGGAAAAGATCCCCACTTAGATTCGGGGAGGACTCTCTACAGATCTTCTCAGATTTGAGCCCCCTAACATTAGCAAAGAGGAAGGAGGCGAGATACCTTACATTGCATCTAACAGACTTAAACATACCCTACAGATGGGGTTTTTCCTTTGCTATAAAAGTTATTAAGGACAATAAAACCTACACATATAAAGACCCCGAAGATCTAGAAAAAATTAATCAACAATCAGACTGGTCAACGGTACCGAAGAAAAGAAGAAACAACACCACAGCCTCGCAGGCTCAATCGGAAGCTGACTCTGAACCAACATGAAGGGAGTACTTTATTTCCTTTTATATTTGACTTTCACTTGATATAACTCCCTAATAAAGTTTTGAACAATGACTGTTGTAGAAATGTCCATCCTAACTCAAAGACTCTAGTATATAGTACAAAGCCACAATAGATTGCTTAGCGACTTGCGGAGATTCCCCCCCCCCTCCGCCTTCTCCGCCCTATACCCCCCTCCAACTTATAAGCTAGCCCCCATGATCACAACAAGTATCCTAACATAATATCAAGAATGGATAGGCATAATAGATGCCTTTCTCTCCCTACCGCTCTTACCTCCCACCCCCTCTCAGCAGAAACAAAAAAATCCATCTCCCTAATTCCCCATTACCTTGCCCTCCCCCTAATTGTACAATGATAGAACATTGTACTCTACGACATCTGGAATGTTATTGTTATTGTTGTTTGATACTTTTATCTTTGTTGTTTTGCTTACATGTTTTGCTTATTTATTTCAGTATTGGAACCACCATCCATCCTTTCTCTTTTTTCTGTGTCACTTCCGGAGAACGGAAAACAGCCCTCTCCTCTACAACTCTCCTCCACTTTTACCTATGCTGTGCTAGTAGAGTATTGCAACCCAAGCTACAGATGATCCCCTTGAGGGTAAGATCACAGTGTTCACTAACACACATGCTCCAACATGGCTAACACAGTAATAAACATTATATCTCAGAACGCGAAGGGCCTCAACTCACCTACGAAGAGAGCGATTGCGCTGCGCAGCCTAGCTAAGCATAAAAATGCAATCATATTCTTACAGGAGACACATTATATAAGGGAGTCAGAACCTAAATTCCACTCAAAAGAATTCACAACAAGTTATTACAGCTCAGACAGAGTTAAAAAAATGGGGTATGCACCTTAATACATAAAAACATATAATTCCAACTTAACAAACAGATATCAGATACAGAAGGCAGAATATTAATCCTAACAGGTTTACTATTCCACCAACCGGTGACGTTGGTGAATGCTTATGCCCCCAATGGCAAGAAAGCCCAATTCTTCCAAACACTGCAGAACCTAGTAGTAGAAAATAAAATTGGTACCCTCATTTTAGGAGGAGATTTAAACATCACTCTAAACCCTACACTGGACGCCTCCTCTCACAGACCAACAGCCCAAACACGGCCTCCTAACCTAGTATACAAATTCCTTACGCATTTAGGCTTACTCGATACATGGAGACTAAAACACCCGTCACAGCGCAACTACACCTTTTTCTCCTTTCCCTGGTCAGTGTACACTAGAATTGATTATATCTTCATAGATAGAAACCATCTCTCTTTACTTAAAGACGCAGATATTCAGCCAACCCCATGGATTGGATCACTCCCAAGTTAGCGCCCAACTACAATGGCCCGATCACCCAACGACCCCCTTTATTTGGAGAATGGACGACTCGTTATTACATCAACCAGACACAACTGACGCTTTGGAGACCTCACTAAAGGAATACTTTAGTATTAACGCAACACCAAACACTTCTCCACACACGTTATGGGAGGCCCACAAAGCGGTAATCAGAGGCCATTGCATCAAACACACTGCATATAGGAAGAAGAGGTACAACCAGACAATAGACGCCCTGACTACACAATTAGCCGGCTTGGAACTCTCCCATAAAAATTCTCAGAAAGACAATACATTACTAAAAAGGGTAACAGACATCAGAAGAGAACTCAATAAAATACTCTTGAAAGAGGCCCAGAGACGAGCATTGAATCTCAAAAAAATCTACTTTTTCGAGGGTAATAGAGCAGGTTCGCTCCTAGCCAGAGCCTTAAAAACCCAGGCACTAAGAGCACAGATACATAAGTTATCAACCCCTGACAAGCGGGATATACTAGACAGTGAAGGTATTGCTAACCACTTTAAAGAATATTATGCCAAGTTATATAACCTTAGCAAAGAAGACACACCCAAACACCTAGCGCAGATGCGGGCATACATTAGCAAAGCAGACTTGCCTTCTTTACAACCAGAGCAACGCACTACATTGGAAAACCCAATAAGCTTGTTAGAGGTCATGTCTGCAATAAAAGATTTACCTACGGGTAAAAGCCCGGGACCAGACGGCTTCTCAAACACATATTATAAGACTTATAAACATATCCTAGCCCCACACCTACTCAATTTATTCCAAACATTAGAGAACGAGGGCTCTTTCTCGCAAGACATTTTACCCAGGGTATTGTACCTACTTCAGGCTGTGCCCATAGCTCTTCCCAAATGGTACCTAGCTCAACTCCAAAGACACATAAATGCCTTTATTTGGGGAAAGGGTAAACCTAGGATTAACAAATCCAACATGTACAGAGCTACAATAAATGGAGGACTGGGGCTACCAGACTTAACAGTATATTATAATGCAGTCACCTTACAAAGAATTCTAGACTGGCATAGAGCAGATGACTCAAAGGCCTGGGTATCCCTAGACTCTAACATCCTTAGAGTTCCTTCAGTAGGTGCTCTTTGCTGGGTACCAAAATCCTTACGGCCCCCACAATGTAACGATTTAATGATTCATAAGCACGTTTTTGACTCATGGGATAATATTAATCTTCACCAGACGTATCTTACTGGAGCTCGCTCTCCCCTTTTTCCCATACCACTGAATGCTGAGATGATAGGAGGGTTAGATAAAGGACAACAGAGACTAACTGAATGGGGATACACAGTGCCACTAAAAGAATTTACGCTTTGTGGGAAGCTGGCAGGGAGAGAAAGTCTGAGTGCAGTAGCAGGGGGACGATACTCTAACTGGCTAAAATATTCTCAATTACACCATTTTATACACACCTCACCGCACCAGAAAGACTTTCTTAGGAAACTGACCCCATTCGAAACTCTTTGCACAAGCATAACCCCACTACGGCACTCGCTGTCCTTGACACGTAAACTTATACAAATAGAACACACACACACGCTCCCCTCGTACACGATCAAATGGCACGAGGAGCTGGGACATGATCTGAGTGGGAAAGATTGGAAGAAGATCTTTCAAAACACAAAAAAGTCATCAAGCTCACCCCAAATGCTAGAACTTAATTTTAAAGTGCTGATGAGATGGTACTTAACCCCCTCACACATCCATTCCATCTACCCAGAGGCAGGCAGTAACTGCTGGAGAGGTTGCCCTACTAGGGGCCAATATTTACATATGTGGTGGGACTGTGATAAAATCAAGCCACTCTGGTGCGAAATAGAAATTTTCTATAGGCAGATATTGACTGAGGAATTTGAGCTGACACCTAGAATAGCTCTACTAAATGACCTTCCCCCGTTCCCTTGCAAATTGAGACTCAGACTATTACAAATAGGCATTACAAGCGCTAAATCTCTAATAGCATTTCACTGGAAAACACAGCACAGGCCAACACTATTAGAATGGATTAACAAGGTCGCGGACATGCTAACACTCAAGGAATATGGTTACTATAAAAGGAAGCAGATTGGCACTTTTGCAGACATCAAATTTCTTTGGGAAGAATTAACTACACGACAGGTTCCTTTACTTAGGTCAATAACATAGAGTTCCCTCTCTCCCTGTCTCCCTTTCTCTCCGTTTCCTCCTACTCCTCTTGCTGACCCCTATCTCTGGTGCCCTCCCCTTTGAAGGAATGGTGGTTCCAAAGTTCATAGTTAAGCTTACCGTTCCAAAGTTATGAATATAATTTTAATACGGAGCAACGAATCTACACACTCATGTGATAATCTCATCCAAGCCTATACATTGGGAGAAGAATGTAAAATACTATATTTATGTATCTGAAGATTCCCATTTTATTTTCCTTGTTCTGTATATTTTTTTTTTTGTGGATGATAATAAAGCTCTTTGAAGAAAAAAAAAAAAAAAAAAAAAAAAATTACTAAGCATGAAGAACAAACACCTAGATTACGAGATTTGCGTTAGAGGCTGAGCGGTGCTAACGAGCAGTTTTGTCTCACCACTCACTTACCTGCGGCGCTGGTATTACGAGTTTTCAGAAACCCATCGTTAAAAGACAAGAAGTGAGCGTTGAGCAAAATTTTGCTCATTACCGCACTCCAATACCAGCGCTGCTTAAGTCAGCGGTGAGCTGGTGTAACGTGCTCGTGCACGATTTCCCCATAGGAATCAACGGGGAGAGCCGGCTGAAAAAAACAAAAAGCAGGGTAAAACTCCCTAACGCAGCCCCATTGATTCCTATGGGGAAATAAAATTTATGTCTACACCTAACACCATAACATGAACCCCGAGTCTAAACACCCCTAATCTTACACTTATTAACGCCTAATCTGCCGTCCCCGACATCGCCGACACCTGCATTATATTATTATATTATGATTGGAAAAGCCAATAGAATGCAAGCTCGATCCTATTGACTGATTGGATCAGCCAATAGGATTGAACTTCAATCCTATTGGCTGATTGCATCAGCCAATAGGATTGTTTTTACGTTAATTCCGATTGGCTGATAGGATTCTATCAGCCAATCAGAATTCAAGGGACGCCATCTTGGATGACGTCACTTAAAGGTACCTTCATTCTGTTTTAGTCATCGCCAGAAGTGGATGCTCCGCGTCGGATGTCTTGAAGATGGACCCGCTCCGCGCCGGATGGATGAAGATAGAAGATGCCACCTGGCTGAAGACTTCTGCCCGTCTGGAGGACCACTTCTGCCCGGCTTGGATGAAGACTTCTGCCCGTCTGGAGGACAACTTCTGCCCGGCTTGGATGAAGACTTCTGCCCGTCTGGAGGACCACTTCGTCCGGCTTGGATGAAGACGTCTCCCGGTAAGTCGATCTTCAGGGGGTTAGTGTTAGGTTTTTTAAGGGTGTATTGGGTGGGTTTTATTTTTTAGATTAGGGTTTGGGCGGCAAAAGAGCTAACTGCCCTTTTAAGGGCAATGCCCATCCAAATGCCATTTTCAGTGCAATGGGGAGCTTAGGTTTTTTTAGATAGTATTTTATGTGGGGGGTTGGTTGTGTGGGTGGTGGGATTTACTGTTGGGGGGTTGTTTGTATTTTTTTTTACAGGTAAAAGAGCTGATTACTTTGGGGCAATGCCCCGCAAAAGGCCCTATTAAGGGCTATTGGTAGTTTAGTTTAGGCTAGGGTATTTTTATTTTGGGGAGGCTTTGTTATTTTAATAGGGCTATTAGATTAGGTGTAATTAGTTTAAATTTCTGTTTATTATTTTCTGTAATTTAGTGGGGTTTTTTGTACTTTAGCTAATTTAATTTAATTTAGTTAATTGTATTTAATTTAGTTAATTTATTTAATTATAGTGTAGTGTTAGGTGTTAGTGTAACTTAGGTTAGGTTTTATTTTACAGGTAAATTTGTATTTATTTTAGCTAGGTAGTTAGTAAATAGTTAATAACTATTTAATAACTATTCTACCTAGTTAAAATAAATACAAACTTGCCTGTAAAATAAAAATAAATCCTAAGCTAGCTACAGTGTAACTATTAGTTATATTGTAGCTAGCTTAGGGTTTATTTTATAGGTAAGCATTTAGTTTTAAATAGGAATAATTTAGATAATGATAGTAATTTTATTTAGATTTATTGTAATTATATTTAAATTTGTGGGTGTTAGGTTTAGGGTTAGACTTAGGTTTAGGGGTTAAGAACTTTAATGTAGTGGCGACGACGTTGGGGGGGCAAATTAGGGGTTAATAAATGTAGGTTGGTGGCGTTGATGTTAGGGATGGCAGATTAGGGGTTAATAATATTCAACTAATGTTTGCCAAGCGGGAGTGCGGCGGTTTAGGGGTTAATATGTTTATTATAGTGGCGGCGACGTTGGGGGCGGCAGATTAGGGGTTAATAAGTGTAGGTATGTTGCGGCGACATTGGGGACGGCAGATTAGGGGTTAATAAATATAATGTAGGTGTCGGCGATATTGGGGTCAGCAGATTAGGGGTTCATAAATATAATGTATGTGGCAGCGGTGTCCGGAGCAGCAGATTAGGGGTTAATAATTGTATTATAGTGTTTGCGATGCGGGAGGGCCTCGGTTTAGAGGTTAATAGGTAGTTTATGGGTGTTAGTGTACTTTTTAGCACTTTAGTTATGAGTTTTATGTTACGGCGTTGAACCATAAAACTCATAACTACTGACTTTTAAATGCGTTAGGACTCTTGATGGGGTAGGGTGTACCGCTCACTTTTTGGCCTCCCAGGACAGACTCGTAATACCGGTGCTATGGAAGTCCCATAGAAAAAAGACTTTACAAAGTTTACGTAAGTTGTTTTGCGGTAAGGCCAAAGAAGTGTGCGGTGACCCTAAACCTTCAAGACTCGTAATACCAGCAGGCGTAAAAAAGCAGCGTTAGAACCTCTTAACGCTGCTTTTTTACCCTAATGCACAACTCGTAATCTAGCTGATAGATTTTTAAGAAAGAAAAATATAATTCAAAATTTTACTTTGAGACCAGATTTTATTTTTATTTTTTCTGCCACTTTACTCTAGTAACAAAACTTTATTAAAATTCCCAGAACCTGTCACTGCAGAGAGTAGGCTTAACGTATAATAATGTAATATGTTTAGAAGAAAAAGACAGGTCTGTTATAGACTGTTTTATTGTTTATTGTTTTATGGATTTATGGTTATTTAAATAGTTTAAAATATATATAGTTTTAAAGAGTTTTTAAAACATATTTTGTCAAAAAAAGTTTTCTTGTTTTGTTTACACAGAGCGTATTCCTTCAGGCATAATTTGACCATGAAAAAATATCCAATTACTCAGCCATTTTCTTTGGTTTGGCAGAACAAGCAAAAACGCTATACATCTGTAGTTCACTAAGCATCCTTTTATCGATGTAGCTTAGAATTTCAGCCAAATAACACTGTGAAAAGTTCAAAAAACAGGAACGGAATAACAAAAAACACCTATGAAAATAATCAAACTACTTTCTGCTTTCAAAAAGTTTAATGCTTGTTTGCTGAGAATGAATACAATTTTCATATTTATTTGCGTAAAATCATGCCACATTTACAAGCGCCATTTATTTTAAATGTGCAGTCAGGTATCTAGTTTCATATAGATCATCTCAAAGCATTTAACGTCTTTGGTGCTGGTATGTAAACACACTAAAGCGAGTTTAAGAATTTAAAAAGAAACTATTCAAATATTCACTAGTCCTTGCCAGACAACTTGTAATGTTCTAGAACAGTTTATATCTTAGTTCTAGAGGTTAAAATTAGTGAGAATTTTGTTTTTATGAATAATGATGAAGATGATGCAGTATAATTCTCAAAACACAATTATGCTTATAAAAAATGGCGGTTAGGTGTCTGTCACAAACTCTTGTGAGATGTAGGGCTTAGCAGCATCTTCTATTCCTTTTAGGATGAAAACCTGTCATGTACAAGCAAGTGTTGATACTTGGTACTGTGTCCTAATGGCTGTTTTCTGCTACTGTGTCCTACTGGCAATTGCCTAATTTTGTTTTCTTCAAGTATTACCTTCTTCTTTGACTTGCAAGCAGTTATCACAGTCTTGACTTGCTAGCCATTGCTTGCAAACTGTCCATTTACCATTGCTAGTTACCTAGTGGCAATTTCTTTCTATTCTACCATGTTGGTCATTTCCAGCTGCTATGCCCTGCCAGCTATCACTGTACATTGTATTCTTGTCAGCTTGTTACTCAAGTCACCTTAACCATTAGTCTGCACTTTGCTCAGATGCCACCCTGTGGCTAGTTAGACCTCTAATGAGACCAGACCTCATATCTCTATTACCCTTGCCCCAGGTTTGTCCTGTTCAGCCATCAGACTAACATTATCTGAGTGGACGTGCCAGATGTGCATTTGGGGGTACCTGTGTTTAAAGGGACAGTCTACACTAAAATTATTATTGTTTAAAAAGATAGATAATGCCTTTACTACCCATTCCCCAGCTTTGCACAACCAACATTGTTATATTAATATACTTTATAACATTTAAACCTCTATATTTTTGCCTGTTTCTAAGCCATTAAAAACAGCCTCTTATCACATGCTTTTTAATTTGCTTTTTAACAGGAGACTGCTAGTTCATTGTGTTCACACCTGTGGAGTTGTGAGTCAGCACAAAACAGCACTAATTGGCTAAAATGCAACTCAATAGATAAATAAATAAAAAGTCATGTGATCAGGGGGCTGTCAGAAGATTCTTAGATACAAGGTAATCATAGAGGTAAAAAGTATATTAATATAACTGTGTTGGTTATGCAAAACTGGGGAATGGGTAATAACGGGATTATCTATCTTTTAAAACAATACAAATTCTATTGTAGACTGTTCCTTTAAGTGTATTTGATTACCGGGAGATGCGTTCTGATACAGATGACTCTAATACCCAGACGATATGCAGACGAGTGGACAGCTGCAGTCACTGTGAGACTAGTGGGTCAGACCGAGTGCTTTTGTTTTGTATTGCTAATATTTTCTAAAAACTTTTGCCTTAACAAAAGAGTTGAACCAAAAATGGGCCGGCTTCTAATCTTACATTACAGCTTTTTAAAATAAAGATACCAAGAGAAAGAAGAAAAATTGATAATAGGTGTAAATTAGAAAGTTGCTTAAAATTACATGCTCTGGGGCATATTTATCAAGCTCCAAATGGAGCTTGATGCCCCGTGTTTCTGGCGAGCCTGCAGGCTCGCCAGAAACAGCAGTTATGAAGCAGCAGTCACAAAGACCGCTGCTCCATAACCTGTCCGCCTGCTCTGAGCAGGTGGACAGACATCTCCGGAAATCAACCCGATCGAGTACGATCGGGTTGATTGACAACCCCCTGCTGGCGGCCTATTGGCCGCGAGTCTGCAGGGGGTGGCGTTGCACCAGCAGCTCTTGTGAGCTGCTGGTGCAATGCTGAATACGGCGAGCGTATTGCTCGCCGTATTCAGCGAGGTCTGTCGGACCTGATCCGCACTGTCAGATCAGGTCCGACAGACCTTGATAACTTGGGGCCAATATCTGAACCATGAAAGTTTATTTTTGACTAGACTATCCCTTTAATGTATTCTAATCTGACTAATGCTGCTTTTGCTTCTAAAGGTATTTGTCCTCCCTCTCTTTGTCCTATACAGGGGAGCTCTTCAGTTTTCACTCCAGAAATTAAAGATTTCTACACTCTGCTGTGTCTGAAATATTGCCGGCTTTGCCTCCTCCAAGTAAGTGTAATGGGTCAGTTTCTGATAAGCCATCATTTATCTTATATGAATTCAAATAGAACTATGTCTGTTAAGCTGCATTTTTCAGAATCTGGTTTGCCTGATTTTCCTCAAAGGGTGAGATATTTGAAGATGACCAGGAGTCGGTCTCTGATTAAGATAAAGAATCATACTTTGTTTTTCTGTTTTAACCTGCTCAAGTCTGTTATGAAATTGCTTTTTAAAACCTACTGCTAAGTCACTGGAGGTTTTTCTGATTCCTGGTGTTATCTCTGACATTCCCTTAAAATTTGTCTAACCTGGTATTCCCTTTAATATTTAAAATGATCTTTCATTTTTTGACATAGACCTTTAAGTAGCTATTTCTAAGACAGAGGGGGCTATTTCTGGCTCAAAGTTCTACTATTGCTCTTTAGGATAGTACTTTTTAAAGTCCCTATGTTTAGGGAGTTAGAGTCTTTTCATATGATGGTTTTTCAACGAGTTTCCTTTTAAGCCAGCTGGTAAAGAGTTTTTGAATCAGAACAAGGTCAGCTAATGCTTTCATTTGTTGTGCTGTTGTTGACAATATTAAGATTAATGCCAAAATGATGGCAGTTCTGGTCAGGAGGGAGCGGTGGTCTATATGGTCCAGTGGTTAACACAGCTGCCTAGCAACCAGAAGGTTGAGAGCTTCAATCCATCTAAGGTTGCTGATTTCTTATAAGACATGGTTTCTCAGTCCAGGTTTTTGTCCCTTCTTTTTCAGGGAATATGTTTGGGCCTGGTCTGGATGATTTCTTTTCTACTGTGACTGGAGGTATAGGAGTTCTTCTCTCTCAAAACAAGAAGCCTAAGGGGGAAATCAGGACTTCATTTTCGTTCCTTTCGTCAATCTAGAAACCTAAAGTACTCGTCTTCCATTTAGAATCAGGGCTCTTTCAGATTTTCCTGGAAGCCATATTCAGCCTATTCCCAGTCTAAGAAACCTGCCTTTTCTATTAGGTAAAGCCCCCAATCCAGAACTTCTGTTAGAGAGTAGTTTACACCTTTTTAAAGGGAGTTTGGTTTCAATCTGGGTTTTGAATTTAGTTTCCCAGGGATACAGATTTGGTTTCAAATCAAGTCCCCTTAGTGAAAGGTTTCTTCTGTCTCTGAAGAATCCTGTAAAGGCAAGAGCCTTCTTTCAGTCAGTCTTAGATCTGGAATTTTTGGGATTTATAGTCCCAGTTCCAAGGTTGGAACAAGGCCAGAGGTTTTATTCCAACCTTTTCATTGTTCCTAAGAAGCAGGGGACTTACAGGCCAGTTTTGAATTTTAAGATTTTAATCAAGTTTATTCTTTCTAGATGGAGTCAATTTAGACTATTTTGCCTCTTGTTTTACAGTAGCAGTTTATGTCAATAAAAGATTTGATAAATGATTTTCTTAATATCATTAGCTTCTGAGTTTTGCATTCATGGAAAAGCTCTTTCCCCTTGAAGTTCTGGAAATGCTTTTGTCTATAATATAATTGGTGTTTTTTACATTGATTATATCTTGGTATAGGCTACATTTAGCAGTAGATCATTCTAACAGACTCTTGTCTCTTCTAGATAAGGTTGCCACCTCTGCCATATTTTCCTGGACACTTATGCTGCAGGGAAGAACAGGAATAACTCACAATTGTCCAGGAAAACATGGCTAAGGTAGCAACCCTACTTCTAGAGCATGATTGGAGAATAATTTTCAAAGTTCTCTTTCTCCTCATTCCTGGATTATATTCCTAGGGGTCATTATAGACTTAGTCTCTGTGAGAGTATCTTTGAAATAGGAGACAGAAGATTCTCTCAGCTTTTTCTTATCTTCAGTTCCTTTTCCATTCATAATTCTTTGCATGGTGGTATCAGGTTGATGATTGTAGCATCAGATGCTATTCCATTTGCTTGGTTTCATGAGTCCTGTTCAGCTTTGTTTGCTTCATCTGGAATGCATGGGTCATTCTCAGCTTTATAATGGTAAAAAAGTTTCCAGTGTTTTAGTTACAGTTTGATAATGAGAATATGTCCCTTTAAAACACAAAACTATTGTTGCTTAAATCAACTGTGTTTTCTCAGCTTTCTCAGAAAATCCTTCTGGTTTACTGAGCAAAACTATTTCAGTTTTTTAGGTCAGTTAATCATCAGTGCATTGTTCAAGTGGCATTTTTTGTTTGTCCAAATTAAACTATGGTCTTAACAAACATTATTTTGGGTTGGGGTACAGTTTGGGGGTTTGGTCTCCTTGGGAGGCAAGGGTACCTATAAATGTTTTTTTACTCCATGCTATCTTTAGGGCTCTTAAGAGCTGGTCTCTGTTAAAGAGAGAATTTTCTTCATTTTTATTCAGACAATTTCACTGTGGGGGTTTATTTCTTTCATCAAGAGGGAACTCATAGTTCCCTGGTGATGAGGGCGGTGTACTGTATTTTGTCTTGGGCAGTGACAATATCTGCAGTTCTTATTCCAGGGGTAAGCATTTGTGAAGCAGACTTCTCATTTGCTAGTCTCTTCATCCGGGGGAGTGTTCTCTTTATCTAGAAGTTTGTGGTTTGATGAGGTCTTCCAGAAATAAATATGATGGCTTCTGTGTTGAGCAACAAGCCCCAAAAAATATTTCAGAAGTTCAGGGGTCTTTAGGCATAGTTTGTGGCCGCTCTGGTAGCTCTCTGGTTGTTTTGTCTGGCTTACATCTTTCCATCCTCTTTTTTCTGTTAGCAAGAGTGGTAGTGTGGACGAAGCAGGTATTAGTAGTAATTCCAGCTTGACCTTACAATATTTGTTTTTCAGATCTGGTGCAGATGTCCAGTTGTCATTCATGGTCTTTTCCTCTGTGCCACAACCTTCTATCTCAAGGATTGCTTTTTTCTCTCAACTTGATGACTTGAGTTTTTATCAGAGAAGTTTTTTTTTCTGATTCTATTTTTTAGTCCTTGATTCAGGCCCATAAACCTGTGACAAGGAAGGTTTTTCATAGGGTTTGGAAGGCCTTTATTTCTAGGTATGTTAAGCATGGTTTTTAGCTGGTACTCTTTTAGAATTGCAAAACAGAAAGAGAAGCAGTCTGCCAGGAACGAAAAGCAGCATCAATAGCTTGTTCTATGGCCCAGTTGCCACCTGGGATTAACTTCCTTCTGCCCAATTGTGCTTTTCACAGAGGAAAATTTTACTGAAGTATATCAGTCTGATTCTGCCAACATGGTCAGTCCAGCCCCGAAATACCAGGCAGTTCTCCTCTGAACAAGGAAAACAGCAACCCCAGACGATCGTTTCGGCCTTCTTTGGGCCTCGTCAGTGAGGTGCAGCCATATCCCTCAAAGCACATTGGGCAAGGAGTCTACGTCTGGTTTCCCCCATCACCCTTAGGGATACTATCGCCAGGGTCATATTATATATGCAAAACAGAAAGAGAAGCAGTCTGCCAGGAACGAACAGCAGCATCAATAGATTGTTCTATGGCCCGTTTGCCACCTGGGAGTAGCTTCATTCTGCCCAGTTGTGCTTTTCACATAGGAAAACTTTCCTGTAGTATATCAGTCTGATATATTTCTTTATATATCTGTATATGCATATACAGGAGTACCTATATAGCTATTCCTATAGATATATATATGTATAGATATCTATTATACATTAACAGTATCAGATATACATTGTGTGGCCACTTTTGGCTAGATTACGAGTTGCGCGTTAAGGTTTAAGGCTTAAAAAATGGCCATTTCTTTGTAAAAACAGTAACGCAGCCATTACGAGTCTTGTCGGTATAGCTATACCGCAAGCATTTTAGCCTGTAACGCAACGTCAATCCTGCACTCAAAAAAATTACGTTTTTGCATGGGATTTCCATAGCGCTGGTATTACAAGTTGTGCGGTGAGTCTAAAATGCTTGCGTTCCAGCCTATACCGACACGATCCATTCCGCTATCTGAAAGCAGTAGTTATGAGTTTTGCAACACAAAAATGTTTCACAAAACTCATAACTAAACTGTTACAAAGTACACTAACACCCATAAACTACCCATTAACCCCTAAACCACCACCCTCCTGCATCACAAATACTATTTAAAACTTATGAACCCCTAATCTGCTGCCTACCAACATCCCCGCCACTATAATAAAGCTATTAACCCCTATTCCGCCACCCTCCCGCATTGCAAACACTATTTAAAACTTATTAACCCCTATTCAGCTGCTCCTCAACACCGCCGCCACTATAATAAAGTTATTAACCCCTATCTCGCCGCTCCCCGACATCGCCTCCACTAATAAAAGTTATTAACCCCTAAACCTCTGTACTCCCACATCACAGCCACTAAATAAAGCTAATAACCCCTAAACCTAACAACCCCCTAGCATTATATTAAAATTACAATATCCCTATCTTAAAATAAATAAAAACTTACCTGTGAAATTAAAAAAACATATCGCAACGCACCACTAGGCGCACCTTGTCGCAGATGAGCTACAACAGCAGGCAGCCACATTGGGTGCCATTGTTATCAGAGAAGAACAAGAGTGCACGCTTTCTATGGGCACAACAACAACCAGCACTGGAGCATCGAAGGCTGGAAAAAGGTTGCTTGGTCTGATGAGCCGAAGTTCTTAGTGCGTGATGTTTATGACAGGCTCTGAATTTGCTGAAAACAGCATGAATCCATGGACTCGTCATGTCTGATGAAAACTGTGCAAGGCAGTGGGGGGCAGTGTTATGGTGTGGGGAATGTTTTCCTGGCACACGTTGGGTCCATTGATACCCCCAGATTCAGATTCAGACTGTAGCGTATGTAAACATTGTTGCTGACCAAGTGCATCCGTTCATGTTTACAGTTTATCCTCAGGCAGGTGGCTACTTCCAACAGGATAATGAGCTGGTGCACAAGCCCGCATCATTATGGGATGGTTCCTGGAACATGACAATACTGCAGTGGCCCACTCATTCCCCGGATCTCAATCTTATTGAACATTTTTTGAATGAGCTGGAAAGGGCTATTCGCTGCAGGCCCACACCTCCGTCGAATCTCTAGGAGTAGCGTGACACACTCATGTCTGCATGGTACACAATACCTCCACAATGTTTTCAACATCTGGTTGAATCTATACCTAGACGAATTCAGGCTGTTTTGAAGGCTCAACACACTACTAGGTAGCTGTACCTAATCAAGTGGCCGCTCAGTGTATATAGAAATATAAATTTAATCATTAAAAATACATTATTTCCTATGCAAAGAACATATGTGTAACGCGCATTGAGGTTCATGATTTAGGTCTAACGTGGCCGGGTTAGCACACATGAAGAATTGCTAACTTCAATGCTCATTCTTGAAATATTAAATATAATATATTAAAAAATATTAATAAAAAGGATTATACATACTGTAAAATATATGAATATAGTCTATGGATTATTTAAAATATTTTCCGGTGTATATATAATAATTTTATTAATATTTTTTAATATGTTATATATAATATTTCAAGAATGCACATTGAAGTTAGCAATTCTTCAATGTGCGCTAACAAGAGCGCGTTAGACCTATTTTACATTCCTATGTTCTTCACATAGAAAATAATTTATTTTTTATTATTAAATATATAATTGTATGTATATCTGATGCTGTTAATGTATAATAGATATCTAAACCTATATATCTAAAGGAATAGGTATGTAGGTAAAGGTATATAGAAATATATGTAGAAATATGTATTTACAAGAAAAATTACATTGTTCTGTATGGGAAGGACAGTGGAATGTGAAATATGAATATGGGTTGGGTTAGTGTGCGATCAATAGGTGTTTGGTTTTTTCTTCTGCACTCTCCATTGACCTCTATGGGGAGAAAACATTAAAGCAGTCTCTAGATTTGGTTAGCTCTCCCTGGGTTTTGTTGCACGAAAACTTTTTACTTTCATCTCATAATACACACTCTACCTGATGTGTGCAAAATGCTTCTGTCTAGTGAAGTTTAAGCTTGAGCGCTCCACTCGTAATCTAAATGTTTTCTTTTATGATTCAGATAGAGTGTGCAATTTACTCCTATTATTAATTTGCATTGTTCTCTTGCTATCTTTATTTAAAAAGCGGGAATGTAAAGCTTAGGAGCCAGCCCATTTTAGGTTCAGAACCTGGGTTAGGCTTGCTTATTGGTAGCTAAATGTAGCCACCAATAAGCAAGCGCTATCCAGGGTGCTGAACCTAAAATGGGCCAGCTCCTAAGCTTTACATTCATGTTTGCTTTTTCTCCTCCCACTCTATGGTTTTGGCCCCTCCTCCTTGTGTACTGTGGGAGTTCCTCTGTTTTCCTTGCTTTTTTTTATTTTCTTGAATAATGTAAAAAATATCTCAAAGACTACATATATATGAGCTTAATATATAGTTTTTGTTTTGCTTTTCCATTTGCTGTACAATTTCTGTGGGAAGCAATGCTTTTGCTAATATGTAAGATCTTTGTGAGATACTTAATAAAAATTATATATAAAAAAAAAAGAAGAAAATTAAAACGTTGCTTAAAATTGCATGCTCTATCTGAATTATGAAAGAAAAAAAATGGGTTTAGTATCCCTTTAATTGCATTAAAATTCGTAACTAAACTGTTCGCCAAAAATTGTATTTTATAATAAAATTCATATTCAAGTTATGCAGTAAATAAACTATTTAAGGTGCACTGTGCAAATTGTAATAAAACTACACTGCGCAGGGGCGGAGCTAATCGCAGATGAGAGAAGTCGCATCTGGACAGAGCTCCATAGCTAAACCAAATAAAAAAAGCTCTTTATAGAATATCTATCATTTAATTCTACACAAAGAATTTCTAATTAAGGTGGGAGTCACAGGAGAAACGCTTGGGACACAGAGGCTTCTAGTTATACCGTCCACTATGGAACCGAGACTCGGGGAGAGTGTGGCCTACCAGCATGGTATTACCCAGACCAATTGTGCAGACGTTCCCGGTGATTAGAACAACATCCCCCATACCAGCCGACTGCCGATCCGGAGGGTCGGGGCTCCGCTCCGGATTCGGCACTTACGGAGGGCGGACGAGGTTGTTAGAATAGGAGGCTCCGGGTTCCATGCCTTGTATACGGCAAAGTGTCTGCGCTCTAGGAGAGTGAGTAGGGGGTAACATTAACGCACGAGGTATCCCTGAGGTGAGAAAGTGAGCCCATACTATCATCAGCCTGTCGACTGCAATATTGAGATCAGTAGCTTTAAGGTACAGGGAGTTGTCTTTTCATCTCTCCATTTGAGCCTCATCAGAGATCAGTATAGGCCACGAGAGTGCGCCATATTGATTTGCTAAGCATGGAGGCTGAGGCCCTTTGAGAAAAAGAATGGGGTAGACCGTGTGATTGGTAGGGAATAAAGCTCACCTTTAAAACGTTTATCCCAAGAGTTATTTCTAGTATAAGGTGGCGCAATGAGAGTTGCTATTCCCAATGTAGGTATATTTGAATTATTAAAAAATTTATATATATTTGTTAAAAATTCCCGTAGTTCATTAAACACACCTCTAAATATATATTCCTCTTGAAAAAATGGGTACTGAACAAAAATTCGATTTAAAAGTCTATGCAGTTTATTAAAATTCCTTTTACAACAATATGAACCAGTTTAAAAACTTGACACCGGTGTCTTCTAGATTAATTGATAAAAGACATAGATTTGTATCTATATATTTATACAGTTAATTGTAAAAATGTATCCTAAAACCATATACAAAGTAACTCTCAAGATATCGATATACAATTCTAATAAACTTATATAAGCATTGTTAAAGCTAAATGTCTTATATATATTTTGCAATATAAGTTACAAAATGAGTGCCGTAATGAGCCACACTGTGGAGACTATTGTGTCCGGTATTACCTTATAGTGTATCTGTCGGATTACACTATATTGGTGAGTCCGTGATATATAGCGATTAATGTGCAAAAATGCTCTTAGAATTTGAAATGATCCTCCTTTCGGTCAGTGACCGTACGCCTGTTGTTGATTTGACCGCTTCTCCTGTGATGCCTCCTTAGCATTTTTTTCTTTGCGGTCCGTGATTAACCTCTTGTTGTTAAGGTTCTTGGTTTTGTGAACCCTTTTTTACTTGGAGTCAATCAGTGGTCCTCGATGTGTATGGGTAGTTGGAGGTTGCGGTAATCCTTTACCGGACCACAATCGATGTGGCTAGTAGTCTGGTGTCTGATCTTCCTTTTCGGTCAGTGATCGATCGATTCCTGGATACCCCCATACATAGCTTCTAAGTTCTTAAAAGTGGGGAATTCAGCTTCCTGGCCCTCTTCTTCCTGGAATCCGGTGCAGACAAGTTCTTGTGATTGTTCAGGGTAATTTTCAATCTCTTTGAACAATGTAGCAATCCAGACGTTCCAAACTCCCTCCACAGCGTTTCCACAAGTTGGTGTTCAGGAAGCCTGGATCTGGTAGCTGCCTACAACGGTCGTCGGTCTGCATCTGCATGCGACTGAGTCTGCTGCCGGCCCACTTGCCTTTTTTAATAATTCAAATATACCTCCATTGGGAATAGCAACTCTCATTGCGCCACCGTATACTAGAAATGGCTGAGGCCCTTTGAACTTGCTCACAATAACCTACTTCCAGAGAGGCCTATACCGCTACACTTACTAGTACTGAACACCTGCCTGAGGGCCATTAGCTACTTTAGCTGTGCTCCAAAAGAGTTAGCAACCTAACTTTATCTGTTACATAGGCTCAGAACTGCAGGAGGCCTTACTTCTTATACCCAACACTCAATCCCATAAACAAGGACTTTATTCACTTTCTTGGCATTTCCTCTCCCCTCTCCTATACATCTAAGTGAAAGGAGCGACAGGTCTCTCCCCTCCCTTTCCTGTTGGCCCATTCTGCCTACGGGTCATAACCCAACTCCTTTTCCCCCAATTCGCCCAGAAGGAGCACCTCCCCAGGGGAGAGACTTATGTTGTTTTCCCCAGCTAGATCTTCAATCAAGATACTACCTCTTAACAAGTTATATCCTATACTGGTAGCTGAATTTATAATTTTGTAAGAAGGCCGCAACCACCATGCTGGGGTAGAGGGATTGAGACTAGGTGCCCTCCCCCAACCATATACTTCTAACATAAACCAAGATGAGATCCAGTCAATTAACCTTACCTTTCCCATTTCTCATGTCCTAATTGCTCAGCCGGGGAGAATAACTGTGCCTCCCTCAGGGAAATAAACCAACACCCTGTTCTACCAGTCCTTATACACTTATACAATGTCACAGCCCTCAAAGAATAAAAATAAATCAACAACCAGGTCTAGGAGCTCTGTTGCAGATCATTTTAAGCCTAGAGACCCGACTACAACTAAGGGTTCAATGTCGCCACACTCATACCTAGAGAAGCCAGATAGGATTGAATTGCATCCATCTCAACCAACAAAAGACGAGATGGAGCTTTCTGCAGGGTCAGATATTGTTGACACCCTGACCAAGAGACTAAATGCCCTGCAGGATAATTTGACCTCTACTATTAAATGCTCAGTGGCAGATCTTAAGAAAGACTTGGTTGAGATGGGTGGGAGGACCGAAGCGCTTGAACGCAAGCATGAAGACCTTGCTATTGAACAACAAAATATAATTGCACACTCTCATAACCTAGCAGATTATGAAAGTTTGCGATGGACTATTTTTCATTAGTGCATGCAGAACTCAACTATAGAAGCTGGGTATGGGACTCATGGTCTTGCTGCTGGTTTGACGCAGTGAACTCAAAGTTACAAATGTTGTTTGCAGGTTTTTCGTATATACTGTATGTTATGAATGCTTAATCTTAAACTTGAATTGGGATGAGATTCTCAGCATGGCTCTTTCTGAGTGGAATAGATTGGCACAAGGTTTACATGCCCATTCACTATTAGGGCTCCCTAACTAAGTGTGTGATGTCGCTCTGTTCTATCCTGAAACAGGATCATGGTGACATGCTGATATCGCTTCCTACAATCAATATTAGGTTACAATACATCTGCAATGATGTGGCTTATGTACCTCTTTCTTCGTGGGATGGGGCGACACTTAGCTTTATAGCTAGTTACTTCCTCAGCTGGTTGGCTAGATGAGAAGTGTGGCTATGTCCTGCCGGGAAATTGGTATACCTCTGTAAGGGGTTTTTCCTGTTTTGTTTGCCATGTGCTGCTGGCAGCCATTTTACTCACCTCTCTTGCTGACTCTGGTGCATACTGTGTGATGCTGCTCAATTCCTGCACTTCCTTTTATGGCCAGACTGGTGTTCATCATCAGTGTGAGACAGAATGCAGTCTCAGAATTGTGATGTCATCACATACTATTTAAAGGGCTTCTGTTCAGTATGCTTTGCCCTTGCGTTGTCTCAGACCTGTTTGTGAGAGCTCCTGTGTATTACCTGGCTGTCTGACGTCCCTCCTGGTTCCTGATCCTTGGCTTGTTCCTGACTGTGCTGTTCTCCTTGTTCCTGATTCCGACTCGTCTGACTACTCGCTTTGGCTCCTGACTCGGCTCGTCTGACTACCAGCTCTGGTTTTGATTCCTGGCTTGTTATTTGACTTGTGGACTTTTTATTATTTTTTGCTATTAATAAAGGTGTGATTATTTTTGCACTTCTTGTCTCTGTCTGATTCCTGGCACCCTGACAACCTGATGGGTATAATATGGGTATTTTTGTCATATCTTATGTTTTTACAAGTTCAGCTATATACGTGCTCTTAAAGGTTTCCACTACTCTCCATAATATATGTCTTAAAAACATTTCATGTGAACCCTTTGGTTCTTTAGTGAATTTTTCAAAGTTATCTCAATTCAGGGGGATTCATTGTTAATTGTTATTTGGACATCCTCCTATGTTTTATGTTGATTGTTGAATTTATATTAGACGTAATCCTGAGGTAATTAGTCACTAGATAATGACCTGTTTCCATGTTTAATGTTTCTGTTATTAATCACATACTTGTTAATACTTTGTTTAAGTCCTTTTTTTCTTTCCCCCTTGGATGCTAAGTGGACATTACAGTTAACCAGCAGACACTATATTGTAACACTTGTAGTTACCAAGTCTCCCCCCACACTTTCCCCTCTTCTCTGGATCTCATAAACATATTACTTAGGGGAGGGCACCACCTTCACTCCCCTACCTATACTATCTATATGTAAGGTTTTGGTTTCATGGGGGGGAGTGTCAGGTCAGGCCGAAGCCGCGGGCCCACTGTACCACCTGAAGCAGATGTAGATTATCTGATAAGGATATCCTTAGAACAGCCTCAGACCATGCAGCACTGATCCAAAACTATTCTCCTTTATTGAAAGACACACAACATGTCTTATAGGCACCAATTACAGTGTACAGGGTTAACTTGATGACACATTATGGCCGCGTCATTTTACACAGTTATACACAGTGTTATTCTGGAAATTCACTAGCTCTAAACAATCTCTATAGTCATAATAAGAAATGCATCTGTGAGAACAACAAGGTTGTTTGACCATCTTATTGAGATAGTACCCTCCTGGGCCTAGTGCCAGGGACATCTACAAGGTTAGCTGGCTTTGCAAAGTAAAATAACAAGCCTATATTTCTCACTACAGAATAACCCATTATAATAAAGTTCAATCATTACAAGATGGATGCAAAAGACAAGATGGCGCTAGTCAGGTCAACATTAACCCCTAACACTATACTAGTCCCAACCACACACATTTCAGTGTATTCAGTGTTTTTTTTACTTCCACCCTTATTCTTCCTGTACTCCCCTTGCCATTATCTACATATACGTGTTGTTATGGATATAGCACCCAAGACCAAGTGCACCTGTAGCTCTGAACTAAGGCTGACTAGCTAGCCTCAAGGGGAATAGGGTTAAGTGTGTATGTTCAAAGCGCCTCAAATGGGCAAGGTGTCAACAGAGGATAGTGTACTAAAAACAAGTTTTAATTACAAATTTCTCTAAAAATACAATATGAAATATAAAATACAATGAGATACAAATAATGAAATGTGGATCCACAATATCACAATAAAAATATTACATATGTTAAAATATGATTAAAATATATAAGCTTGAGCATATGAGTTGAATCCCAAATGCTAATTAGTGTAGATATTCACTTGTAAATGGTAGGATATTGGAATTATGTGATGCGGTTTAGGCACCTATAAGGGTGGGAAGTGGTACTAATGACCTATTTCAGATAAATTGGCAGTGGCTGTTAGGCCAATATATTAAAAGAGGTAAGAAGAAAATGTAGCAAAAAATGCAGTTAAAAAAGAGTGATCACATTTGTGAAAAAATTGTGAAAAAATTAATAAAAATGGTAAAAAAAATATATATTGAAAAAATCCTCAAATAGTTGTGAAAAATTATGATGAAAAGGGTGAAAAAAATGTGCACAAGTAAAAAGAAAAAAGAAAATCAAAGTTTTTGTGATTGTAATCCAATAGGCTAGTGATTTGGCTCAGTCTGTGTTGGCAAATGATGTGTACTCAGTATGAACAAATAGAGTAACAGTTTAAATCAAATGAAATAAAATCAACCTTGTTTCCTAGCAGTGAAAAAATCCTTGTTGTTTCCTGGTGGTGAGAACCCACTCAATAGTTCCTAAGTGTCTCCCTGTGGGTAGACTGGAAATCCTTACCCTGGTGGTGAGAACCCTTGGGCTGGTATCCTGTGGTTTACTTGGTGTGATAGTGTCAGTGTCCTATAAAGGTGAAAAACAATAGTGTAGATGGTACAAAATAGAGATATACAATTAAATAATGCTTACCAGCTGTGGTCAATGCAGTTTTGGCCTCCTCAAGGCCTTTTTCAAGACTCAAGAGTCTTGAAAAAGGCCTTGAGGAGGTCGAAACACGTTGACCAAAGCTGGTAAGCATTATTTCTATGTATGTCTCTATTTTGTACCATCTACACTATTGTTTTTCACCTTTATATGACACTGACACTATCACACAGCAGCTTAAAGCGAATAAATCTCCTGGGCCTGATGGCTTCACAGGCACTTTCTATAAAACATTTAGACTGCATCTGGCACCTCTTTTGTGCTCCCTATTCATGGAGGTGGCAGATCTTGGTAGATTCTCGAGAGAGTTCCTAGAGGCGTCTATAATCGCAATCCCTAAGCCAAACAAGGACTCGTTATATTGCGCTAGTTATAGGCCTATCTCATTAATAAACCTTAATGTCAAGCTCTATTCCAAATTACTTGCCAACAGGATAGTCCACTTGCTGCCCTCTATTCTGCAGGTAGACCAGGTGGGCTTTACTCATGACAGACAAGGCCCCGACAATACTCGCAAACTACTCCAGGTCTTTTCAGAATCTGCTAGATTTGGACTTCCCATCGTAGCCCTGTAATTAGATGCTGAAAAAGCATTTGACAGGGTGGGGTAGGACTATCTTTGACAGGTTCTAAAGTCATTCGACTTTCCCCCACACTTTATTACAATAGTCCAAGCTTTGTATTCCGCCCCATTTGCAACAATTAAAGGAGTGGGTTTTCGCTCTAGACCCTTTTCCATTACAAATGGTACATGTCAGGGCTGTCCTCTCTCTCCCCCCTGATCTTCGCTTTGGCAATGGAACCTTTGGCCCAAGAGATCAGACTCTCTCAGAAAATAGATGGGGTTACAATTTGTGGCCGAACTGAAAAAATTGCTCTCTTCGCAGATGACCTGACCATTCTCTTAACCAATCCAAGCTCGTCAATAGAGGAAGTTTTCAAGACCTTGAAATTTTTTGGCACCTTAAGCTTAAGACCTGCTTTTCCTTCACTTGGAATACTGATCTCATTAAACACTTAGGAATATTGCTAGGCCCTGATATCCATAAAGTCATTAGGTATAACTTTGAACCGTTGATACTGGAAATCAAAAGGCTTCTATATAGGTGGGACTTCAGAGAAATCTCATGGATGGGACGTATTGCCACTCTGAAAATGGCCGTCCTACCCAAGATTTTGCACCTATTCAGGTGCATACCTTTTAAAATCCCGAAAACGTATCTTTCCCAATTACACTCTCTATTTATCAAGTATTTCTGGAAAGGGAAATTACAGAGAGTGGCGAACTGCATTCTTCAGTTGCCAATTAACAAAGGAGGTATAGCCTTAACTAAAGTTTACTTATATCATGATGCTACCCGCTTAACGTATAAAGCTGGTTGGAGCAATACAGTGGAGAAACCAACATGTGGTATCTTCTTGAGGCAGCTATCCTTCCTAGGGACCTTAAATTAAGCGACTTGATATGGATCCCCAAATATAGACTGCCACTTACGAACAACATTATTTTAGACAACTGTTATACTTGGCACAGACTTAGACATCACAAGGGAATTGCTCCACATCCCTTGCCTATACACGGCTTACAGGGGTTATTGACAGGTCTTCCAGATATCCATAAGCCAGAGTGGTCCTCCTGGAATTTTACGGATATAGGAGATCTATACAAACAAAAAAGGTTACTTACCTCCAAGCAAATTGTAGAGCTAGTAGATACGGCTCCCAAGTGGCTTATGTTTGAAAGTTATAGAATACTAGGTTTTTGTCAGGCATGGGGATTCCCCAAAACAAATCTGAGAGAGTGCACTAGTTGGTAAAAACGCTAGAAAACAGGGAACAAATTAATTAGACCACTTACAAACCATCATTTAATCTTGCTCTCTGACTATAGTGAAGACATACCCTGGCAGATTAAAGCTTGGGGCCGAGAGATGAATGTTTTGATTTCATCCCTGGATGTAGAACATGCAACTACTATTACTAAACATGCCATACATTGTACTACATATCTTGAGACATACTTTAAGGTCCTTTTAAAATGGTACCTGACCCCCCACAAACTCACCAAAATATATCCTACGGCCTCTCCACTGTGCTAGAGAGATTGTAGACAACCTGGTTCAACAGGTACAGGTACAGGCCTGTTCAAAGATTGCCCCTCTTTGGAGACAGGCTTTTTACCTGCTTTCGGATATTGGCATGACACTTCCCATGAACCCAGCTCTGGGTCTTTTACACATTGGACTCCATGACCTTCAGAAACCTCAACAAATTCTGGGAGTTACAATCCTGACTACAGTTAAGGTGTGCATTGCTAGATCCTGGAAACAAATAGAGGCCCCAAACTTAGATCAGATCACCCAACTCATTTACTACCAAGCTTCTATGGAAAAGAGCTTCTTTAATTAGACTGACCGCATGAACAAATACTGGGCAATTTAGAATGCTTGGTTTCTTGAACCTCCCTAGACAGCCTACAATCCTTCCCCATCCCTAGAACCAGTCTGCCTTACTCCTCTTCTCCTCTTCTGAGCCCCCTTCCCCCCATTTTTTTCCTTCCCTACCTTTCCTCATCCCCTCTTCTGTTTTTCTGTCTTATCAATTCTTCTTCCCTCCTTATCTTTTTCTTTAGTTCTCTTCAATACTTCCTGCTAGATCTCTAAACAAAGACTCTGGTTGGGGGAATGTCCCCCTAATTTCTCATTCTGATCATTATATTTAATTTGATTGCTTTGATTCTCCCCCAGTGGGTGTGGCTACACACTTGGCTGTTCCCATAGGGACTTGTTTTAAAAATTTGAAGTTGTTATGTTCTTGACTAGTGAGACAAAAATAATTGTAAACCAATAAGGAATTATGTACCATTTCTCTTGTTAAGTGTATCCAGTCCACGGATCATCCATTACTTGTGGGATATTCTCCTTCCCAACAGGAAGTTGCAAGAGGATCACCCACAGCAGAGCTGCTATATAGCTCCTCCCCTAACTGCCATATCCAGTCATTCTCTTGCAACTCTCAACAAAGATGGAGGTCGTAAGAGGAGTGTGGTGTTTTATACTTAGTTTATCTCTTCAATCAAAAGTTTGTTATTTTTAAATGGTACCGGAGTGTACTGTTTATCTCAGGCAGTATTTAGAAGAAGAATCTGCCTGCGTTTTCTATGATCTTAGCAGAAGTAACTAAGATCCATGGCTGTTCTCACATATTCTGAGGAGTGAGGTAACTTCAGAGAGGGAATGGCGTGCAGGTTTTCCTGAAATAAGGTATGTGCAGTTAATATTTTTCTAGGGATGGAATTTGCTAGAAAATGCTGCTGATACCGAATTAATGTAAGTAAAGCCTTAAATGCAGTGATAGCGACTGGTATCAGGCTTATTAATAGAGAGACATACTCTGATAAAAATGTAATATAAAATGTTTGCTGGCATGTTTAATCGTTTTTATATATGTTTGGTGATAAAACTTATTGGGGCATAGTTTTTTTCCACATGGCTGGCTTGAATTTTGCCTAGAAACAGTTTCCTGAGGCTTCCACTGTTGTAATATGAGTGGGAGGGGCCTATTTTAGCGCTTTTTTGCGCAGCAAAAATTACAGACACAGACATCCAGCTTCTTCCTGCATGATCCAGGACATCTCTGGAGCGCTCAAAAGGCTTCAAAGTCGTATTTGAGGGAGGTAAAAAGCCACAGTAGAGCGGTGGCAGTTGTTGTGACTATTTAAAAAACGTTTTTGTCATTTATTATTCCGTTTTTGGTATTAAGGGGTTAATCATCCATTTGCAAGTGGGTGCAATGCTCTGCTGACTTGTTACATACACTGTAAAAATTTCGTTAGTGTAACTGCCTTTTTTCACTGTTATTTAAAATTTTGACAAAATTTGTGTTTCTTAAAGGCGCAGTAACATTTTTTATATTGCTTGTAAACTTCTTTAAAGTGTTTTCCAAGCTTGCTAGTCTCATTGCTAGTCTGTTTAAACATGTCTGACACAGAGGAAACTACTTGTTCATTATGTTTGAAAGCCATGGTGGAGCCCCATAGGAGAATGTGTACTAAATGTATTGATTTCACCTTAAACAGTAAAGATCAGTCTTTAACTATAAAAGAAATATCAACAGAGGATTCTGACGAGGGGGAAGGTGTCAGACCCTTCGCCTCCCGCTCAGGGGATGCACGCTAATATGGCGCCAATTACATCAGGGACGTCCATAGCGATTACCTTGCAGGACATGGCTGCAATCATGAATAATACCCTGTCAGAGGTATTATCCAGGTTGCCTGAATTAAGAGGCAAGCGTGATTGCTCTGGGGTTAGGAGAAATACAGAGCGCGCAGATGCTGTAAGGGCCATGTCTGATACTGCGTCACAATATGCAGATCATGAGGACGGAGAGCTTCAGTCTGTGGGTGACATCTCTGATTCGGGGAAACCTGATTCAGAGATTTCTAATTTTAAATTTAAGCTTGAGAACCTCCATGTATTGCTTGGGGAGGTATTAGCTGCTCTGAATGACTGTAACACAGTTGCAGTACCAGAGAAATTGTGTAGGCTGGATAAATACTATGCGGTGCCGGTGTGTACTGATGTTTTTGCATGCATTGCGCATGTTACGGCCACGGCGGAATTCTGGTTTGAGGCCCTGGAAGAGGCCATCCATACAGCTCCATTGACTGAAATTATTGACAAGCTTAGAACACTTAAGCTAGCTAACTCATTTGTTTCTGATGCCATTGTTCATTTGACTAAACTAATGGCTAAGAATTCCGGATTCGCCATCCAGGCGCGTAGGGCGCTATGGCTTAAATCCTGGTCAGCTGACGTGACTTCGAAGTCTAAATTACTCAACATTCCTTTCAAGGGGCAGACCTTATTCGGGCCTGGTTTGAAGGAAATTATTGCTGACATTACTGGAGGTAAGGGTCATACCCTTCCTCAGAACAGGGTCAAAGCAAAGGCCAAACAGTCTAATTTTCGTGCCTTTCGAAATTTCAAAGCAGGTGCAGCATCAACTTCCTCCGCTTCAAAACAAGAGGGAACTTTTGCTCAATCTAAGAAGGCCTGGAAACCTAACCAGTCCTGGAACAAAGGCAAGCAGGCCAGAAAGCCTGCTGCTGCCTCTAAGACAGCATGATGGAACGGCCCCCTATCCGGCGACGGATCTAGTAGGGGGCAGACTTTCTCTCTTCGCCCAGGCGTGGGCAAGAGATGTTCAGGATCCCTGGGCGTTGGAGATCATATCTCAGGGATATCTTCTGGACTTCAAAGCTTCCCCTCCACAAGGGAGATTTCATCTTTCAAGGTTATCTGCAAATCAGATAAAGAAAGAGGCATTCCTATGCTGTGTGCAAGACCTCCTAGTAATGGGAGTGATTCATCCAGTTCCGCGGACAGAACAAGGACAGGGTTTTTATTCAAATCTGTTTGTGGTTCCCAAAAAAGAGGGAACCTTCAGACCAATTTTGGATCTAAAGATCTTAAACAAATTCCTCAGAGTTCCATCTTTCAAAATGGAAACTATTCGGACCATCCTACCCATGATCCAAGAGGGTCAGTACGTGACCACAGTGGACTTAAAGGATGCCTACCTTCACATACCGATTCGGTTCCTAAGGTTTGCCTTTCTAGACAGGCATTACCAATTTGTAGCTCTTCCCTTCGGGTTGGCTACAGCCCCGAGAATCCTTACAAAGGTTCTGGGCTCACTTCTGGCAGTTCTAAGACCGCGAGGCATAGCTGTGGCTCCGTATCTAGACGACATCCTGATACAGGCGTCAAGCTTTCAAATTGCCAAGTCTCATACAGAGATAGTTCTGGCATTTCTGAGGTCGCTCGGGTGGAAAGTGAACGAGGAAAAGAGTTCTCTATCCCCACTCACAAGAGTCTCCTTCTTAGGGACTCTTATAGATTCTGTAGAAATTAAAATTTACCTGACGGAGTCAAGGTTATCAAAACTTCTAAATGCTTGCCGTATTCTTCACTCCATTCCGTGCCCTTCGGTGGCTCAGTGTATGGAGGTAATCGGCTTAATGGTAGCGGCAATGGACATAGTGCCATTTGCGCGCCTACATCTCAGACCGCTGCAATTATGCATGTTAAGTCAGTGGAATGGGGATTACACAGATTTGTCCCCTCTGCTAAATCTGGATCAAGAGACCAGAGATTCTCTTCTCTGGTGGTTGTCTCGGGTCCACCTGTCCAAGGGTATGACATTTCGCAGGCCAGATTGGACAATTGTAACAACAGATGCCAGCCTTCTAGGTTGGGGTGCAGTCTGGAACTCCCTGAAGGCACAGGGATCATGGACTCAGGAGGAGAAACTCCTTCCGATAAATATTCTGGAGTTAAGAGCAATATTCAATGCTCTTCTGGCTTGGCCTCAGTTAGCAACACTGAGGTTCATCAGATTTCAGTCGGACAACATCACGACTGTCGCTTACATCAACCATCAAGGGGGAACCAGGAGTTCCCTAGCGATGTTAGAAGTCTCAAAAATAATTCGCTGGGCAGAGACTCACTCTTGCCACCTGTCAGCAATCCATATCCCAGGCGTGGAGAACTGGGAGGCGGATTTTCTAAGTCGTCAGACTTTTCACCCAGGGGAGTGGGAAATCCATCCGGAGGTGTTTGCTCAATTGATTCATCGTTGGGGCAAACCAGAGTTGGATCTCATGGCATCTCGCCAGAATGCCAAGCTTCCTTGTTACGGATCCAGGGACCCAGAAGCGACGCTGATAGATGCTCTAGCAGCGCCTTGGTTCTTCAACCTGGCTTATGTGTTTCCACCGTTTCCTCTGCTCCCTCGACTGATTGCCAAAATCAAACAGGAGAGAGCATCAGTGATTCTGATAGCGCCTGCGTGGCCACGCAGGACTTGGTATGCAGACCTAGTGGACATATCATCCTTTCCACCATGGACTCTGCCTCTAAGACAGGACCTTCTGATAAAAGGTCCTTTCAATCATCCAAATCTAATTTCTCTGAGACTGACTGCATGGAGATTGAACGCTTGATTCTATCAAAGCGTGGCTTCTCCAAGTCAGTCATTGATACTTTAATACAGGCACGAAAGCCTGTTACCAGGAAAATCTACCACAAGATATGGAGTAAATATCTTTATTGGTGTGAATCCAAGAATTACTCATGGAGTAGGGTTAGGATTCCTAGTATATTGTCCTTTCTCCAAGGGACAGATTTCTGCTCTGTCTATTCTTTTGCACAAGCGTCTGGCAGAGGTTCCAGACATCCAGGCATTTTGCCAGGCTTTGGTTAGAATTAAGCCTGTTTTTAAACCTGTTGCTCCCCCGTGGAGCTTAAACTTGGTTCTTAAAGTTCTTCAAGGAGTTCCGTTTGAACCCCTTCATTCCATTGATATTAAACTTTTATCTTGGAAAGTTCTGTTTTTAATGGCTATTTCCTCGGCTCGGAGAGTCTCTGAGCTATCTGCCTTACAATGTGATTCTCCTTATCTGATTTTTCATGCAGATAAGGTAGTTCTGCGTACCAAACCTGGGTTTTTACCTAAGGTGGTTTCTAGCAAGAATATCAATCAAGAGATTGTTGTTCCATCATTGTGTCCTAATCCTTCTTCAAAGAAGGAACATCTTTTACATAATCTGGACGTAGTCCGTGCCTTTACTTACAAGCTACTAAAGATTTTCGTCAAACATCTTCCCTGTTTGTCGTTTACTCTGGACAGAGGAGAGGTCAAAAAGCTTCAGCAACCTCTCTTTCCTTTTGGCTTGGGAGCATAATACGCCTAGCCTATGAGACTGCTGGACAGCAGCCCCCTGAAAGGATTACAGCTCATTCTACTAGAGCTGTGGCTTCCACCTGGGCCTTTAAAAATGAGGCCTCTGTTGAACAGATTTGCAAGGCTGCGACTTGGTCTTCGCTTCACACCTTTTCAAAATTTTACAAATTTGATACTTTTGCTTCTTCGGAGGCTGTTTTTGGGAGAAAGGTTGTTCAGGCAGTGGTTCCTTCCGCTTAATCCTGCCTTGTCCCTCCCATCATCCGTGTACTTTAGCTTTGGTATTGGTATCCCACAAGTAATGGATGATCCGTGGACTGGATACACTTAACAAAAGAAAACATAATTTATGCTTACCTGATACATTTATTTCTCTTGTAGTGTATCCAGTCCACGGCCCGCCCTGTCATTTTAAGGCAGGTCTAAATTTTAATTAAACTACAGTCACCACTGCACCCTATGGTTTCTCCTTTCTCTGTTTGTTTCGGTCGAATGACTGGATATGGCAGTTAGGGGAGGAGCTATATAGCAGCTCTGCTGTGGGTGATCCTCTTGCAACTTCCTGTTGGTAAGGAGAATATCCCACAAGTAATGGATGATCAGTGGACTGATACACTACAGGGAGTGCAGAATTATTAGGCAAATGAGTATTTTGACCACATCATCCTCTTTATGCATGTTGTCTTACTCCAAGCTGTATAGGCTCGAAAGCCTACTACCAATTAAGCATATTAGGTGATGTGCATCTCTGTAATGAGAAGGGGTGTGGTCTAATGACATCAACACCCTATATCAGGTGTGCATAATTATTAGGCAACTTCCTTTCCTTTGGCAAAATGGGTCAAAAGAAGGACTTGAAAGGCTCAGAAAAGTCAAAAATAGTGAGATATCTTGCAGAGGGATGCAGCACTCTTAAAATTGCAAAGCTTCTGAAGCGTGATCATCGAACAATCAAGTGTTTCATTCAAAATAGTCAACAGGGTCGCAAGAAGCGTGTGGAAAAACCAAGGCGCAAAATAACTGCCCGTGAACTGAGAAAAGTCAAGTGTGCAGCTGCCAAGATGCCACTTGCCACCAGTTTGGCCATATTTCAGAGCTGCAACATCACTGGAGTGCCCAAAAGCACAAGGTGTGCAATACTCAGAGACATGGCCAAGGTAAGAAAGGCTGAAAGACGACCACCACTGAACAAGACACACAAGCTGAAACGTCAAGACTGGGCCAAGAAATATCTCAAGACTGATTTTTCTAGGGTTTTATGGACTGATGAAATGAGAGTGAGTCTTGATGGGCCAGATGGATGGGCCCGTGGCTGGATTGGTAAAGGGCAGAGAGCTCCAGTCCGACTCAAACGCCAGCAAGGTGGAGGTGGAGTACTGGTTTGGGCTGATATCATCAAAGATGAGCTTGTGGGGCCTTTTCAGGTTGAGGATGGAGTCAAGCTCAACTCCCAGTCCAACTGCCAGTTTCTGGAAGACACCTTCTTCAATCAGTGGTACAGGAAGAAGTCTGCATCCTTCAAGAAAAACATGATTTTCATGCAGGACAATGCTCCATCACACGCGTCCAAGTACTCCACAGCGTGGCTGGCAAGAAAGGGTATAAAAGAAGAAAATCTAATGACATGGCCTCCTTGTTCACCTGATCTGAACCCCATTGAGAACCTGTGGTCCATCATCAAATGTGAGATTTACAAGGAGGGAAAACAGTACACCTCTCTGAACAGTGTCTGGGAGGCTGTGGTTACTGCTGCACGCAATGTTGATGGTGAACAGATCAAAACACTGACAGAATCCATGGATGGCAGGCTTTTGAGTGTCCTTGCAAAGAAAGGTGGCTATATTGGTCACTGATTTGTTTTTGTTTTGTTTTTGAATGTCAGAAATGTATATTTGTGAATGTTGAGATGTTATATTGGTTTCACTGGTAAAAATAAATAATTGAAATGGGTATATATTTGTTTTTTGTTAAGTTGCCTAATAATTATGCAAAGTAATAGTCACCTGCACACACAGATATCCCCCTAAAATAGCTAAAACTAAAAACAAACTAAAAACTACTTCCAAAACTTCAGCTTTGATATTAATGTGTTTTTTGGGTTCATTGAGAACATGGTTGTTGTTCAATAATAAAATTAATCCTCAAAAATACAACTTGCCTAATAATTCTGCACTCCCTGTACAAGAGAAATAAATTTATCAGGTAAGCATAAATTATGTTTTTGTGTCTGTATTAGTGATATTATATTTCCTTAATAAAAAATAAATTTCCCCACCTCTGTTACTGGGCTAAACAGAGACACTCCATGGCCATAGCTGAAATTTCTCCTCCAGGTGTGGCACATTGTCTAAACATTTGCAGATCTTGCTGGGGTTTTTTCTCACAAACTAAAAGGTGCGAGATTGTGCCAAAACACGAAAAATGCTTATTATCCTAATAGAAAAACACATGGATATGAAAACAGAGGCACTGGAAGCAGACTAATCTGATTTGTATTGGCTGCAGGATTCATTTTTAAAGTACACCCCCTGGTCCTTGCTAACTTCGCTCTCGCTAGCAAGGTGTTCCTTTCCAGCGAGCTCCATTATATTCCATGGGAGACATTGCGCCACTTCCAGGGACAGCCCTTTTTTTTTTTGAGAATTCCATGAGGGCTGCCCCTTCGAGTGTCAACGCGGTTTTTCATGTCTTGCCAACGAAGTTTTAATCATCTGGCCCTATGTGTCTTTCCTACTATAATATGACCTAGGGTGTAGGAAATTAGCAGTCCATCCAGTCACAGCCTTTGTTCAGAGGCCTAATGTGGTCTAGTTATGCCCCTGATTTACAAGCAGATCTTTTGGAGTGAAGTGATTAAAGGGACACTAGTAAAAAGATTAAAGGGAAAGTAAACACCTTGAGATTTTTATATAAAATGTTGTTATGCATAAAGAACTTGAATCTGATTGGCTGATTCAATCAGCCAATCAGATTTTTCCTACCTTAATTCCGATTGGCTGATAGAAACCTATCAGCCAATCGGAATTCGAGGGACGCCATCTTGGATGACGTCATTTAAAGGAACCTTCATTCGGTGAGTAGGCGTTGGGGAAGAAGGATGGATCCGCGTCGGCTGGAAGAAGATGGCTCCGCTCTGCTCCGGATGGATGAAGATAGAAGATGCCGCTTGGATGAAGATGTCTGCCGGTCTGGATGTCCTCTTCTGCCCAGATAGGATGAAGACTTCTGCCGCTCCAGATGTCCTCTTTTAGTCCATCGGTGCCCGGCTGGGTGAACACCACTCAAGGTAGGGAGATCTTCAGGGGGGTAGTGTTAGGTTTATTTAAGGGGGGTTTGGGTTAGAGTAGGGGTATGTGGGTGGTGGGTTGTAATGTTGGGGGGTGGTATTGTGGGGGTTTTTTACAGGCAAAAGAGCTGATTTCTTTGGGGCATGCCCTGCAAAAAGCCCTTTTAAGGTCTGGTAAGAGATGTTAACTTTTTTAATTTAGATTAGGGTAGGGAATTTTTTTTATTTTGGGGGGCTTTGTTATTTTATTAAGGGGCTTAGAGTAGGTGTAATTAGCTTAACATTTTTGTAATCATTTTTTATTTTTTGTAATTTAGTGGGGGTTTTTTGTAATTTAGTTTAGTTTATTTAATTGTAGGTAATTGTAGGTACTTGTAGTTAATTTATTTAATTAATTTATTGATAGTGTAGTGTTAGTTTTAATTGTAACTTAGGTTAGGATTTATTTTACAGGTAATTTGGTAATTATTTTAACTAGACTAGGTAGCTATTAAATAGTTAATAACTATTTAATAGCTATTGTACCTAGTTAAAATAAATACAAAGTTGCCTGTAAAATAAATATAAATCCTAAAATAGATACAATATAATTATTAGTTATATTGTAGCTAGTTTAGGGTTTATTTTACAGGTAAGTATTTAGTTTTAAATAGGAAGACTTTAGTTAATAATATTTAATTTATTTTGTTAGATTAAAATTATATTTAACTTAGGGGGGTGTTAGGGTTAGGGTTAGACTTAGCTTTAGGGGTTAATACATTTATTAGAGTAGCGGCGAGGTCCTGTCGGCAGATTAGGGGTTAATACTTAAAGTTAGGTGGTGGCGATGTTAGGGAGGGCAGATTAGGGGTTAATACTATTTATTCTAGTGTTTGCGAGGCGGGAGTGCGGCGGTTTAGGGGTTAATACATTTATTAGAGTAGCAGCGAGGTCCGTTCGGCAGATTAGGGGTTAATAAGTGTAGTTTGGTGGCGGCGACGTTGGGGGGGGGCAGATTAGGGGTTAATAAATATTATGTAGGTGTCGGCGATGCTAGGGGCAGCAGATTAGGGGTTCATAGGGATAATGTAGGTGGCGGCGGTGTGCGGTCGGCAGATTAGGGGTTATTATATTATAACATTTATTATATTATATAACATTTTATTATATTATATTCGCAGCGATGTGGGGGGACCTTGGTTTAGGGGTATATAGGTAGTGTATGGGTGTTAGTGTACTTTAGAGCATAGTAGTTAAGAGCTTTATAAACCGGCGTTAGCCCAGAAAGCTCTTAACTACTGACTTTTTTCTGCGGCTGAAGTCTTGTCGGTAGAGGGTCTACTGCTCACTTCAGCCAAGACTCTAAATACCGGCGTTAGGAAGATCCCATTGAAAAGATAGGATACGCAATTGGCGTAAGGGGATCTGCGGTATGGAAAAGTCGCGGCTGGAAAGTGAGCGTTACACCCTTTCCTGCCTAACTCTAAATACCAGCGGGCAGCCAAAAGCAGCGTTAGTAGACCTTAATGCTGCTTTTGATGGCTAACCCAGAACTCTAAATCTAGGCGTTAGTTTTTTATTGATATTCAAAGATTGTCACAAGCACATTTGCCATATAGTGATCAAGATAATGAGCCAATCTCAGAATGCTCTCAAGCTTTAGTGATGAATACCAAGAAAAAGAGATAAATTGAAACTTAAAAAAATTACATGTTCTATCTAAATCACAAAACTTAAAATTATACTTTGATTTACAGTTACCATTAATAACACTGGAACTATTTCTGCCCCAAAAAATAGACAAATTATTTTTTATATCTGCATAACTTTTAGGTAGAGATAAACATAGAGCTCAAAACAAGAAATCACACTTCATTTGCTTCAATTGACAAAACAGCAAAGCAAATCGAGAGAATAATTTATAATAACTAAATGAAAATAAGACAATATTGCCATTCTATTTTGGAAAGCTATTGCATTTGGTAAAATAAAATTGTATGCCCTGGACAGTATTAAAAATTGTAAGTAATAATGCTGCCTTGTATTAAATGACTACTGCAATTTCTCAGAGGAGACGATGACTTTTTAAAGGCTTGGGAAACATGATCTCAGTATAATTATTGCTTAAAATGTATCTAATATGCCAGGTTAATCCATATAACTCCCTCAAAGACTTGATTTAAAACATGACTAGAATCTCCAGTGAGTTAACTCAGATCTTACTTGCAGAAAATAACAAAAGAAATGTTGCCGGATTTAAAAGGACAGTAAAGTCAAAATAGTTTTTTCCATACAGGATTTCAGTTTTAAATACAAAAAAATGCAATGCACATTTATTTTTAAAGTGTCAATAAGCATACCGCTTTATAGATGCATAACTTCTTTCATGTATAATGTAAAATACCATATTCCTTTTATTTTTATTTTTTTAATAAATTAATTTAAAGCTTCTCAGAGGTGAATGGGACATCTCGATCATTGTGTCCCATGGTGCCCCACAAGGTATTGCCTGGGAAGAAATACTGATTGAGAAATGAGCCTATGCTCATCAAGGGAATGCTGCAGTCACCCCATGGTGCTCTGAACATTGGGGGGGGGAGGGAGGGGGTTTCCACAGACACCGGTTGGTAGCAGAGCTCATCCGACTCTGGACCCTTTGCTAAGGAACTTGTGGAAGTGATATTATGTGTTGTTATTGTTTAAGTATTGTTGTTTGGAGTTTAATGTGTTTTGTTACATGTTATGCCTGCTGTGAACTTTCAACGTCTGGAAATCCATTTAAAACAATCTGCCTTGGACACTTGGTACTATTTATATACTCATGGGTTTTGTTAATAAGCAGCTCACTGCTGAGAATTATGTAACATTAACGCTGTCTGACCATGTATTGCCGAATAATAAAAAAGAATTTAAAAAAAAAAAAATTAATTTAAAGCCGATTTTATTGTTCAGATTAAAAATTCAGGAGCTATTACAAATCTGTTGGCTGGCCAGTGGCCACTCTTAGGGTTGTCAGGTGTCCAATATACAACTGCACAGTCCAGTATTTATGCAGGCTGTATAGTAGAATCATCACAAAAATATTGGACACCAAAGTCCCTGTGTGCTAACTAAATGCCAGATTACGAATGGTGTGTTATCAGTTACGCGCAAGCGAAAAGGGGTTTATCATGGGTGTTTGCTGGCTGAGGAAACAGTGCTGTGTCACTGAGAAACGCGTTGCTGTTGTTTTAACTGTTTTAATAAAACAATTTTTATTGTCACTCTGCTGTTGTACTTTATCTGATTTACCTCTGCCATTGGAGGCCACTACCTTGCTTTTTTTGAGCTGCTGGACCCTATTTTTGAGCCATTTGAGCTACTGCCTTCAACCTATTGTGGCCCAACACATACCGTGATTATCAGGAGTATCTCTGGACTCCCCTTGGTGGGAAGAGGATACCATCTGTTTCAGTCTTGCTGCTGTGTCTACCGGACGACTGATTCCGGTCCACCTGTACTGCACACTTGTGCTTCTCATCACGTGAGTAGGATATCAATTGCATATCACCATTTGGTTCTACAGTCTGATTTGCACTATGTGGCGCCCTATATTCTTTTTATTTTAGACTATCATCTTCTGTGTTGTGGCACGACACTCCAGAGGAGCTGCCTCAAGTCGTGGACTCTGTCCTGCTATTGGATAAGGTTATATTATCAGGACTTTACATCTCATTATATTTATGGACTTTCCATTATACATATGTGCTCCTGATTTTGTGAACACTGGAGTTTACTATATTTGTGCTTTAGTTTATTGTATACTCTGATTTACTTGACCAATTGTATACTCTATTAAGGGATACTAACCTGTTATTTTGCAAATTACTCTATTAAGGGATACTAACCTGTTATTTTGCGAACTATATATATTCAATTCACTCTTGTGAATATACCATAGTTATCTATTTGGCGCCTCTTACAGGTACCAGTTTGGCATTTATTGCCTTCTGTGTATCTTATTTTTAAGGCATATGTTTACATATAAGACATGTATATATGTGCATTGGAGCCCTTTGCAGTCAAGTAGAAGAAAACATGTAACAGCATATTTATGCAATATTCATATTTAAAAAAGTTATACTGTGTATTTACTGTAAATATTTCACATTCCAATGTTCAGTCTGGAGATGCAGGGATTTTCTTTCTGCGAAACCATCCTGACTCATATTAACAGCTCCTCAAGCAATCAGCATTGTCGAACTTCGCTTTGCTGCCTGCTTTCTTCTCTCAAGACCATGGCAGAGGTGATGCAAATGTCCGTCACACTCGATGGGCTGTTTTCCTGTTCCACGGTGTAGATTCCGGTAAGATTGTTTCATTTTACTTTATTCACAATGTACTGTAATGTGAATGTTTCCCGAGAGGCTACCACCTTGCGGGTCTAACTTATACATAAGGGTCACAGTGAGTATCTTTTAGTATCTTGGAATTGAGGGTTAATATCTCTTGAGGGGGTTTATTGAACAGGGGGGTTATAATAACGTTTGTTATGTGATTCAACCTGTATATGTGCAATGTTAAATGGGCTCGTGGTTTGAACTTTGAGGCCTTTGGAAGTGACGCAGGCTTTTGGTTGGGCGTGCTTGTTTTGGACTGTACGGTTCACCTAGTGTTCGGGTGTGGCTACGTTCCACTTTTCCATTTCCGCATTCCTGACCGCGTGGCAAAGGAAAATTTTCTAGTCCTCAGGTGTCTGGTCATAGGAGGTGGTGAGTGCCCAGCCATTGGGGGTGTCAGGTGCCGTTGTAGTTTTTAATACTTTAGTCCATATTGGAATATCCTCTATCCTCTTATGGAGGATTCTGATGCTGAGACTGTGTTAATTTCAGATTCAGTTACAGAGGATTCTGATACTGAGACTATTTTGATTTCAGATTCAGATTCTGTGTCTGGTGATGAATCTGGAGTGGCCTCGTTGACACCTGTCAACCAGTTTTGTTCCGTATGCCATTTCAGAGTGCCTGGTTCCTCGGGTATGGGGAATCAGGGGACTGCTGAGCCATCCTCCTCTGGGGGGTTCCCTACCAAATCATACTTCTGCACATGCGGGTAACCCAGTTTATGGTTCCTCCATGCGGGGTGGTGTGTTGCCCCTGGAGGTTGCAGCACGTTTTCGCTTCCACATAATGTTGGTGATTGTTTGCAGAGTCAAGACGTTTATTTGAAAATGTGCTCGTGCCCTATTGTCCCGGGCCTTCTGCCTTGGGGAGGGCCTCTACAGTTCCCCACGGGGGTATCTGTCCCTAAGTGTTGTGCCTTCCGTTACAGGATTGTGCGCCTTTGCGTGTTGCTCAGACATGTTTTTCAATTATTGAATGACCCTATTGTTACCAGCTACGGGGAATTTCAGTCTGATAATTCGAATGGTGCACCTCATTAGACATGTGGGGATGAAGTAAGCTCCTGATTGCCATTTGTTTGAGATCTTTCCCAGTTTTTTGAGATAGGGCTCCGTTTGGCAACCTCCGGGTTGCCTTATATTTTATTTATATCTGATGGGATGTCTTTTATTTGTTTTTGTTTCCTTCTGGAACCTTCTGGGATTGATACTCTTTATTACTTCTTTGGACATGTTAGTCCTCTGTTACAAATGTCTGTTTTCTGTTTTTTCCCCTACGAGGGAAAATGTACGCAGCCTGCCGGTTGAGACCCTAGGTGCAGGCTGGTCCTGTTGTGTTTATTCGGTCTTGTGGCTATTCAGACACGTGGCGCTGTTCTGCTCGGCAGGTTTGGCGGAAGCGCCGAGTGCTCAGGTTATCATTGTTTGTTTTCATGTTAAGCTAAGTATTCAAGAGGACCTATATGTCCATGAGGTGAGATGGATTATTTCAGTCCTTATAGCCTTTAGTCATAATTGACCAGGCAGGGCTGCGTCACTCTATCTGACATCTGATTTCATCAGAACTTAGAGTTTCCTCCCCTTTGTGGTGGAGGGTGGGAGGGCTTAATGCCCCTTACTGCTATTGAGCGGTTTGGACTTCATTTCTAGGCCTCTGGATTTGTCCTTTTGGGCTTGATCTAACAGCTTGTACAGGATAGCTGTATAGCATGTGGAAGGTTTGCAGTTTGAAACCTGTTGCAGCTCTTAACACCTGGCAGGTGTACGTGTAAGCTGTTTCTAGTGTATCTAGATGCAGCTCTTACTCTTGACTGAGTTATATGAGGCCTTTTGGGTCTTCTTCCATTGCCTCCCGGTGAGTGGATCTCCTTTTAGGGATCTGTGTTTCCGGGTGATGGTTGTTCCCTGTGGGGATTTTTTCTTTGCTCTGGGTTCTCCAGAGCTGGGTAGGCTTTGTGCCTTCTCTTCCTTGTGTCCTCTGCTTGGTCAGGGCTTTTGAGTTCTCTCGCTATCTGGATTTTCTGGATATGCATCCATACCCTTGTCCTCTGGTGGTTAGCCGTGTGGCTTGAGCCTTAAGGGTGGTTGGTTCATACCCAGCTGCTGGAGTTGGATGTCCAATTTCTAGTGCACCTTAGGGTTGCATTCCCCTGGTTAGCTTGCCATTGTTCCCATAGATTCCCTGCTCTGCAGGCAAATGGGTTGGCTATGCCTCTGCTTTCAAGCTACTTATAGGGGGTCCTTTTCTAGGACATCTGTGTTGGGAATTTATCTTGCCATTAGCTGGTGCCTTCAGCCTTGAGGACAGTTGTTGCTCTTCCGGCATCATCCCTTTTCTTTAAGGGATATTCTCCTCCCTATGGAGAAAGAGCCCTTGCTTGGGGCTTCTCCTGAATGGGAGGCAGAAAGGTGGGATTGGTTCCCCCGGGGGTCTTGATGGCTCCATGCAGACTTGTTGGGCCTTTATTTGATAGATCCTTAGGTCTATGGCCTTGTTGTCTGTTTTCAGAGTCAGGTTGTACTTGTACTCTGTGGGGATTGTTGTGCTATTCTTATACTCGTTCCTGTACATGTTCGGGATTCTTTGTTCCCCTGTTTTGGATCCCTGAGGCTGGCTTGGTCCAGCTGGCTGTGGGTCTGCAGGTCAGGATAGCCGAGCGGTCTATGGAGCTGCATTCGGTCACAGTCTCCTCTGGGTGTGTGAGCTTGTTGAGTCTATCCTGTTAGCTTAGTCTGCTAGGGTATAGATTTTCCTTTCAACTGGCTCCATTGATTTCAGAAGAGAGTTTACTCTTCCTTCGGGTTTGGAGGGTATACTCTCTTTCTTGAGGGGCCTCAATTGAGGTTTGTGTTCCCCTTTTTAGGGACCTGTGTGCAGGTCCGGTTACTTAGGTTGCCTGAAGCGTGCCCTCTGTCTGGGGGTTGCTTTTGCGGTCTGTTTCTTGCTTGACTGCTTCTTCTTCCTCGCAAGTATCCTCTGTGTTGTCCTGTTATGGACTCTGTGTTTCAAACTTGGGGTTCTCTCCTGGGTGCATTACACACTTTTTCATGGTTGAATGCCTTGCTATTCTTGACACTGGGAGGACTTTGCCTTTTCAGTTGCAATCCATACTTGCAGGATGTTGTAGAGACATCTGTACTGTCTCTGTGCCCGGTCTTATCCTGGGTTTCGCTTGGTATAGGCATGGCCTTCTTTCCCTGTTTGGGCCCCTTTGGGCCTCTGTGAGCTGGGCTCACTCGTGGAGGTGTTCTTTTTTGTATTAGGGGACCTTTCGGTTTCCTTGGTTCTCCCTTGCCTTGTTCCCTTGGGGGTTTCGGCTGATGTCTCCTTAATTTGTGATGATGAGCAGTGGAGGACTGTTTGTTGGGCGATGGTCTCTCCTGGAGGACTGTTGGCTTAGTGGAGTCTGTTTGCGGTCTCTAGTTTGGCTTCTGGACTAACTGCGAGTCAGTGTCATTGGGGCTTTCTCCTTTTCAAATTTTCTCGGCTTCGGATGAAGCAGTGTTTTTTCTCGGGTAGAGGTTCAGACTTGGTGCCCTCAGTATGGGCCGCCTATGTACCCTCCCGTCTTAGCATTCAGTGTCCTCTATAACTTGGGTATTGTTTTCCCAAAAGTAATGAATGCAGCTGTGGACTCTTTCCATTTCAGAAGAAAAACATAAATTATGCTTACCTGATAATTTCCTTTTCTTCTGATGGAAAGAGTCCACAGCTCCCCACTCGTAATTTTATGTGGGGCGTCCTTATATTCTTCTGGCACCTTTCACCCTGATATTTCTTCTACTGTTCCTTGTTCCTCTGCAGAATGACTGGGGGATGACGGGAGTGGGAGGAGTATTTAAGCCTTTGGCTGGTTTGTCTTTGCCTCCTCCTGGTGGCCAGGTTCTTATTTCCCAAAGGTAATGAATGCAGCTGTGGACTCTTTCCATCAGAAGAAAAGGAAATTATTAGGTATGCATAATTTATGTTATTCCTATGTATATTTGTATATATATATATATATACATATATATATATATATATATATATATATATATATATATATTGAACCAAAATAACATCAGATATATGTAGAAATATGGACAAATCGAAATGGATGGCGCTGGTCTTGGTGTGTAGTTAATTTTTCTAATAATAGATAGAAATGGACTTGAGTTTAGATCCAACAAAATAATGTGCAGTATACTCACTCCTTTAGTAATGTGAGTTCAGCTTCTAAGGAGTGTCTTTCTCCAAAGGATAGGAAGGCAAATTTCAGAGATGATATCAGCTGGGCTGGAAATGGATTAAAAACCCCATCAGCAGTAAAGTAGTAATTTTTGTTATAAATCAAGTAGTAACTTACTTATCCAATATAGTAAGTCCGGCTCGTCACAGGAAAGAATGATTCCAAATGTGATAGATAAAAATATTTATTTTAGCTCTACGCGTTTCAACGCTCAAGCGTCTTTTTCAAGAGCAGTAAAAACAGATAAAAAAGTTTGCATAATACTGTGACTCATTGTAGCCGGGTTTATATACAGCTGTATCGATGTTCCAATTTCCTGTGTCCAACAGGAAATTGGACTCACATGAAAGATATACATAAAGGAGTTCATATGAATGTTTAAGCCCAACCTTATTATTTACATTGCTAAATCTTTTTTATGTCGTTATATGGAAAATAAATAAAATACTTTTGTAATGTGGTTCGGCGTAAACATACAAACAATAGATGATAGCCAATGGTAACGTTCCTTTAAGATTTCGTCCAATGAAAATACACTGATGAGTTAAGATCCCATTTGAGTATTCCTTTTATTTTAGTTCCTTTTCAGGTCCGCCATAATGTCACATGTTTTTTTCTAGCCAATCCGATCTCATTGGAATGTTCTCCGTTAGTGTGTGACGTTGCGTGGGCTTGTTTGGTCATGTGTTGTTTTTAGCCAATCCTAAGAACCATCCTTTTTTTTTTTTTCCCCAGTGACTCTGTTCGAATGTATCGATGTTTTACAATTTGGGCTCAATGTGAACCAGTATTCTATAGATAGAAAAAGAAGGGAAAGCGGCAGTATCCATTCTGATCGCATATGAAACAGTTACATTCTACATGATATTTCTACAGCAACTTTATACAGCATTGGGACCATATCCAAATGATGTGAAAACAATACAATTATAAAGGAATCTTGTTTTTTAGTATTTTACAAGCCGAACGGCGCTATAAAAAGTGATAGCAGAAGAAACATTGTGCAATAAAATTATTGCACAGTCCCTGGGGAGAGACTGAAGGAAGGCAGCGGTCATCTTTATATCATTTTAATAAGGAGAGTATTGTTTTTTAGCACATTGTGTTGAGCATATTTGTTTGTTAACATCTGACTTGTTTGCCACACACATATTTTCTGCACATATGTAGAAATATGTATTTATAATAAATCTAACATATTTTGCTATATGATGAACATTGGAATGTGAAATATTAATATTTTCATGTCGGGTTAGCGCACATGAGAATATGGGGTCGGATATTCGCGTGGGTACAGTGTTTGTTTTCCGCCCCACTTTTTTTGCTCCCTTGACTTCTATAGGGGAATATGTTATTGCAAGCGTGATATTCTAAGTTCGGCTTTTTGTATTCATCGGGTTTACATGCTACCTGGTGAGTGCAAAAAGCTTACTTCAAGTGGAGATAGCACTTGAGCGGGATCATAATACCGCCCCACTTGTAATCTGGACCTAAATGTAAAACGCCTCCTATGCCTCAATACAGTACAAATACGGAGCAGAAAAAAGTAGGAGAACTTTTTTTGGGGGGGATTGTGTGATCCTATCCACCATCATACCCAGTCAACAACAGATTGTTCATATAGATAAAAAACACAACAATCCAGCACATCCAGAATGCTATATATGTGTATATAAAATGTGTAAACTATAAAACTTTATACTGTAAAAAACGATGATAATAATAATAATAACAAGGGGCAGTATTGTAAGCTTCCGTCCATCTTGATCTGGAAGGGGCGGAGCTACACGTGAGAGCGTGCAGCGTTGATGCTCTGAAAATGGCCGGAGCACGGAGTTCCATCGCCGCCAAGCACTGCATCCTCTTGGCGTCTCAAGTCTGTGACTCGCCCGAGGCTTTCCCCCGTACAGGGAAGTGTGCAGTGCCTCTTTCATTAGTCCCGTGCTGTAAATCTCACACAGGAAAGAGGCAAATTCTGCCCATAAGTGGAGTTAGCTAGTGGCTACAACTTTTGAGGAGTGATACCTATCTGAGGATTACAGAACCAGCAAATAACTCATTGAAGGTTTGACTGCAGTGGGGAAGAAGTGCTTGGAGCTCCCCTGGACCAGCAAGGTTGGCGCAGTGCATGTTTGGCGTCCTTCACACCTTCACAGCGGTATACTGTTCCTGACTATCTATAGCCGCATGTGAAAACAAAAAAAATATTCAGGGCTGCTAAGTATATTTTACTCTGGAAACCGGGATACAAGTAAGGCATATTCTATCTGCCTGTTTGTTTTGCTCTGTCTGTTCATATGTACTGTTTAAGCTATCCTACTACAAATTAAGCACACACTTTTAAGCAGTGGTGAAAGAAATCTGAGGAATTATGCTGCATGTTTTGAAGTTACCCCACTGATAATCTGGGAAAATATGCCTTGTATGGCTGCATTGGTTAATTGCCCAAAGAGACTGCCATTGTTTTAGAAATTGCTGAGACTTTCATTCCAACAAATATTGTACCTGGTCTAAAGAGACACCTTGTTCAGTCTGGAGCTATTCTATACTTATTGTATCCTGTATCTTACAATGCTAGCCTAAAAAGAGACTCTGTTCAGTTTGGAGATATTTAAACAATTTTTTGTACTCTATCTCTCACAATGCTAATCTAAAGAGATAATCTGCACAGTTTGGAGTTATCTTAATATGGACTGGCTGAATATATCCTCTTCAAGTTCTTACCATTTATTGGGGATAATAATCTAATAGAAGCTGCTGCTTCTGCACCCATTAGACTATAAGACATAGTTCTGTATATAATCCATTTATCCTTTGATTCACATAAATCTTGGATTGGGATTTCTTTTTAAATGGTCCATCTCAAAATGAACTGTTGCCTTTCTCCTGAGTATCTGGAATATGTCTATGTCTCTGGAAAATTAATGCTGAATTTGACATCGACTTTTGAGCAATGTTAATCTTTGTGCTTAAAATGATTATATGAGATGATATAAGGATTGCTTTTTATTTTTCTTATTTCCTTATACTCAGTTATTTAGTGATATTATATTCTCACTATAGTCCTTAGTTCCTTATTTCTGAATAGTCTCATTTGCTGTGTTCCCTGAGATTGGTTTAACTGGACTGGTGTAAAATTCCATTTGTAAATATTCTTAAATAGATGCTCGTTTCTTGCACTGTATATATTTAATAATATTAATTAATATCACTTTTGTTTAAAACACAAAACACAAAGTTAATCCCCTCTTACAGAGTATTTGTAAGGAGAAGGAGGGAGGGAGGAAAGGAGAAGAAGGGGTAGGGATGAGAAGGAGGAGAAAGGGATAAAGAGATAAATATTTATTCTTCTCTAATTGTTATTCACCTTAAACACATACCCACGTTAGGGCTTCACTCACAAGAGAAACAAGTATCCCTTTTAATATACACAATCATTTTTTTACTTTTTATATCTTTTTTTCTGCGTGTATGTGTTTTTCTTTTCTCACTTTTTGACACACTTTCGGTATTTATCTACGGAAAAAAATGTTTTTCCAAGTAAAAACAAATCCCCTGCCATGCCAGCTAAACTTAAAAAAAAAAAAAAGACCTAGAATCTCAACGGTAATTGTTCTGGCGGACTGGATGATGTTTCAAATATATCACTAAATAACCTTGACTCACAAAGTATTGTTAAATAAATTGATTAGCTATTACTACCTCAGTTTGACCAGATCAGGCAGTTTACTAGTAGATTAAACAAAATTGAAACTAGGATTTCCAATTTAGAAGACACCCACCATAAAATTGAACAGACGTTAGAGTCTCAACTAGCTCAGATTAAACATATGCAGGATAGATTGGATGAGCTTGAAGATCGCTCCCGCAGAAATAATGTCAGAATTATTGGGCTACCTGAAACATCAGAATTCCAAGATTTATTACAATTTACAGCTGTTCAGCTGCCCCAAATTCTGGGATTACCTCCTGCTCAGGTAGAGAGAGACAACAGAATAGGTCCCTTTAAAGAATATACTGATGGAGCTACTAAAACACGACAAATTATTATGATTAACATATTAAGGAATTACAGGCAGAAATCTCCATTGATGCTTGGTACTTATAAGATTTTATTATTTCAGGATTATTCTGTTGAAGCCTCTCAAAAAAGAAGAGGTATGGCTCCTGTATGTACTAAATTCTTAAAGCTGGTATTCAAGCCACAATACTGTATCCAGCCAAGATTAAACTTTCAAATAAGGATATGACAGTTGTACTAAATAATGGCTTCTGTAACTGGTCTTGTTTTCTGTTTTGTCATTTTTATTGTGTGTTTTTCTCCTCTCTCCCCCTCCCCTCGTATTTCTTTCTACCTCTTCTTGGTGATATTAATCACATTTAATACCTTTAGTCAATATTAAAGATAATTTTAGAATCGCCTTCTGGAATGTTGGCGGCATCTCCTCCCCTTTAAAACGCAAGATCATACTAGACTTACGTAAAAAACACAACCCTGATATTGCTTTACTATAAGAGACTCATTTAAAGCTCCTGGAGATAACCAAATTAAAATCTCGCTAGGTAGGAGAAGGTGATAGCTACACCTTGTAATTTAAGAAAGAAGGGAGTCGCCTTTTTAATTAATAAAAGCTTAAAATACAGGATTCTTGCACAAGAACTTGATGTAGATGAAAGATATATTATTCTCCAGCTAGAGGTTGAAGGTATGACGTTAGTAATTTGTAATCTATATGGTCCTAAGAAACCTGATTAAATACTGTATTTTGGGACAATCTTCAGATTAAATTATTACAGTTTTGCTCAGAATATTTAGTGGTTGCTGGAGATTTAAACACAGTTTTGTACCCTGCTTTAGATAGGCTCAAGCTATCTTTAAACTGAAATAGCAAACATGAGGCAAAACCTTCTAGACATTTTAGTTCTACCTTATGCCTAAAGGATATTTGGAGGATTTAAAACCCAGACACCAAGATTTACACATGTGAATCTAAATCACACCAGACTATGTCCCAGCTCAATGTATTTTTTGTGACTGAGAAAATCCTTGGCTTAAAGTCTAAAACTGATATCAAGGAAATCACTCTGTCAGACCATGTAATTATCTTACTCAATTTGTTCATAAGAGCGCAAAATATTAACAACATTGGGAGATTTTTCTATCCCAGATATCTATCCTCTGACTCCCACTTTAAAAATTGGTTAAAAGAACGCTGGACAGAATTTTACAATTTTAACACTTTATATAAAAATAAAGTAGAAATACTATGGGAAACATTTAAAGCAGTTATAAGAGGGGATATTACGGCTTACATGGTCCAGAGAAAACAAAAAGCACAAGCTTGAGATATTCAATTAGCGAATCAGCTCCGTAACTCATTTAATCTCTACATCAGAGACCCCACCTAAAAAACATTGGGAAAAATATGTCTCTCTTAGACAAGAGAGAGATATTTTTCTCAATCAAAAAGTTAAACTGGAGTATTTAAGAATTCGTTCTTTCTACTATAGGCATGGAGGGAGAGCTGGGAAATTTCTTGCCAATTTGGTCAGATGTAAACTGAAAAAACATGCTATTGAATCTATTAAGGTAAATGGTAATAGAATACATGACATCTAAGAAATAACCAAATTCATAAAGGGACTATTACTGTCAAGTGTTCTCTGCTTTCCCAATTAATCTGCAAACTAAACAAAAATGTTGGGATAAAATGAAGACACCAAAAATATCTAGTTAAAACCTGGATAAAATGAATGCTTTTATCACAGACGATGAGATCAGGGAAGCTATTAAAACGGCTTCATCTAATAAAGCTCCCGGCCCAGATCAAATTCCAATAGAAATGTACAAAGCACTTGCTGAAGATATTATCCCTGTCCTGTGTAACCTATTTAATAGTTACTATAATTCAGGGGTCATGAATTCTAATTATTTTACATCTTCATTAGTCTCCCTAATTCTCAAAAAGGATAACGATCTGGAACAAATTGGTTCATATAGACCAATCTCATTATTAAATAGTGAATAAAAGTTACTGACAGGTAAAATAGCACAACGATTAAAACTGATTATGTACCTTGTAATATATAAAGACCAATCTGGCTTCATGATAGGGAGAAACTCGACAAACAATTTAAGAAAAGTTCAAGTAGTGATAGAACATTTTTGGCAAAAAATACAAAATGGTAATAGTAAGTTATCTTCAGACCTGGCTATAGATGCTGAAAAAGCATTCAATATTGTCACATTGGACCACTTAATTTTCACTCTAGGAAAATTTGGCCTTAATGGATACTTTTTGAATTTTGTTCAATTAATTTAAAATAACTCCCGAGCCTCTATTTTAGTAAACGGATTTCCTAATTCTTATATCTCTCTTCAAAAAGGGACTAGACAGGGGCTTCTCTCACCTTTTCTATTTAATTTTACAATCGAACCTTTGGTTATTCTCCTTAGAAAAGACCTAGAAGGAATACGAATAGGACAAATTAAGATCAAGTTGGCCCTGTATGCAGACGACTTGCTGATCTTTCTCCAAGACTAAAAAAAAAAAAGGATTTTTAACTATACTGCAAATTATGGACGACTTCAGCTCCTTTTCTGGGTACAAGGTCAACCATAGTAAATCTGAAATATTATGGCTATATAAACATAAGGATAGCCTACAAAAGATTCCCTTCTCAGAGGTGAGCAATTCCATCAGATACCTAGGCATCAAAATCAGCAAGAATCCCAATGAATGGTATACTTTGAATTATATACCCCTGTAAGCGGAAATTAAATAGGATTTGTCTAATTGGTAAAAATTTCAACTTTCCTTGTCAGGTAAAATTAACCTGATAAAAATGATGATATTTCCAACAATTCTTTATTTAATGCAAAGTATTTTCTTATTTATCACTAAAAAAAGATCACACATTGTATAGACCGATCTGTTTAGAATTTTTACGGATTAACAATTGGAAAGCGCTGGCCTTCAATAGGCTGACACTTCCCAGAGACAAAGGTGGGTTGGCTTTTCCTGATCTAGAAGTATATAGCAGGGTTTATATAGGGAAGCTTGCTCTTGATTAAATCACATACTCTAATTATTATACATCCGTATTCATAGATCAACAAGCTTCTAAACCTCACTCTTTTTAAAAGCATTATTACATCTTAACAAGAATAACTTCCCAGAAAAAAACAAAAAAACACACTATCCACAAAAAATATTATATATGCTTTAAAATATGCAGGTGTATGGGGATAGACTCCTCCCTTTCTAAATTCCTGCTTATTGTTGGAAACTCTGAATTTCCGTTTGGTCTTAATTCTAGAATTTTCAAAAGCAGGGAAGGGAAGGGCTTGATATATATGTCAAAATTGCAAGATAATAGTGCAAGATATAAATCCTTTAATGATCTACAAAGGGAATTTAACATACCTAATAAGGATTTTTTTGCTTATATGCAAATACGCCATTATTTGTCCGAAATATCTAGAGACTGTTCTAATAGTCAGGTTTGGGATCTGATTGATCCTATTATTAACTTATATAGGGCTGTGAAAAGAACTATCTCTATTGTCTATAAAATCATTAAAAATAATCAGGGTCTTGATCATTTATCTAAAATCTCAAACAACTGGCAGTTAAGGTGTACCTTAACCTCACAAGAAGAAGCTATTCAAAAAAGTTTTACATTAGGTGATAAAGCTACTATCTCCACAACATGGAGAAAATCACATATAATAAATTTGAATACAATGTATGTTACACCCCACATGAAATCTAAATGGGATAAAAGAGAATCAAGTTCTTGTAGCAAGTTCTACCTAACTGCAGCGGAAATATACCATTACTTTTGTAAATGTCTTAAAATTCTAAACTTTTGGAACACAATCAATTTCTGGTTTGAAAATCTGAGTAAACGGTCTTTCAAGATACAAGATGAGCATATATTCTTATTATCTAACTAATTCAAAAAATAATAAACACTAAAATTATGAAAATTAAAAAACTCTAAGATTACAAAAAATAATAAATGAAATTATCAAAATAGAAACAATTACACCTAATCTAATAGCCCTATAAAAATAAAAAAGCCCCCTAAAATAAAAACATACCCTAACCTACAATAAACTACCAATAGCCCTTAAAAGTGCCTTTTGTAGGGCATTGCCCTAAGTTAAATAGCTCTGTTACCTAGAAAAAAAATACAAAGTCCCCCAACAGTAAAACCCCCCACCCAAGCAACCCCCCAAAATAAAAAAATCTAAGTCTAAAAAAAACCTAAGCTACCCATTGCCCCTAAATGGGCATTTGTAATGGGCATTGCCCTTAAAAGGGCATTCAGCTCTCTTACTGCCCTTAGGGCATTCAGATATTTTATAATCCCAAAGCCCTAATCTTAAACCCCCCTCCCCCCAAAAAAAACCTAACACTAACCAAAGAAAATCTACTCAAGGTTCTTGATTTGAACAGCCAATAGGATTTTAGAAGCTCTCATCCTATTGGCTGATTTGAACAGCCAATAAGAATTCAGAAGCTCTCATCCTATTGGCTGAATTGACTTTGAAGAATCAAATCAGCCAATAGGAATGCAAGGTACACCATTTTGAAACGGGTACCTTGCATTCAACTGCAGTGTACGTCGGTGATCATATGAAGAGGATGCTTCGCGCAGGATGTCATCTCCATCCAGGATAGCTCCGCTCCGCGCCGCCGGGATGAAAATAGAAGATGTCCCCAATATGGATGAAGGTGTCGCTGCCTGGATGAAGACTTCTCGCCACCTGGATGAGGATGGATGACTGGACTTCAGGTAGCTTTTCTGTGGTTAGTGTTAGTTTTTTTTTAGACAGCGGTAAAATAGCTAAATGCCCTTTGAAGGGCAATGTCCATACAAATGCCACTTTAGGGGCAATGGGTATCTTAGGTTTTTTTAGACTTAGGTTTTTTATTTTGGGGAGTTGGTTGGATGGAGGGTTTTACTGTTGGGGGACTTTGTATTTTTTTTTCTAGGTAAAAGAGCTGTTTAACTTAGGGCAATGTCCTACAAAAGGCCCATTTAAGGGCTATTGGTGGTTTATTGTAGGTTACGGGTGTATTTATTTTTGGGGGCTTTTTTATTTTTATAGGGCTATTAGATTAGGTGTAATTGTTTCTATTTTTGATAATTTCGTTTATTATTTTTTGTAATCTTAGAGTTTTTTAATTTTCGCAATTTTAGTGTTTATTATTTTTTGTAATCTTAGATTTTTTTCATTTTTTTCGTAGTATTAGTTTTTTTAAAAAATTTGTAATTTATGTTTTTAACTTTTTCGTAGTTTTATGTTTTTTTAATCATGTAATTTAGTATTTTTAATTGGTAGTTTTTTTATTTTATTAGAATAGTTGTGTAGGTTAGTATTACGCAGGCTGTGTGCTTCTCTGTAAGATACTATTCCCGAACTGTTTCGCCTGTACTCGGACAGACTTTCCCAACAGGATCTTGGCGTATTCTATAGCTTAAACCGGAATGGCTTTTAAATTTAGGTGCTTTCATTTGCCACGCCCATTGCCTTTAATGTATAGCACCAGTATCGTCCATTGTATAGCTCATCTACAATATGCATACATCCCAATGGTTTATCTTACATATAGTATTGACATTTAACATGCCTAACATTTTAATGCGCACATACTCTCTGTACCTGCATTATCTATAAACCATGTTAATCCTTACATATATAGAAACATATATCACAATGCACAATAATAAAACATTATTATAAATAATTATATAAGTAAAAAAGTCATCCTATACTCTTATAAAACATATTAATGTATAAAATTATTGATCTGAAAACCGCATATTAACTGTTGTTGTAGTTAACAGATTGCCCAGTATTGTTGTGCACAACAGCTGACATCCCTACCCACAGTGATGTATCCACTATTGGGATGTGTTTGCAGGGAAGAGTTGAGCTAACTAGAAGGCTCCCATCTGCCTCTTTCTTCCTGCATAGCTAATTTATGAGCTTTGCTGTCTGTCTGGCTTCTTAATGTTTCACTGCTGAGGCTGAGCATGCGATGGAGGTCTACTCAGGGAAGCTGGGCAGACAAGGAAGTGCACTTCATTATTCTCAATGGCGTGATTGGTAGCAGTATGAAAAGCTAATGCCTCCAGAGTTACAAACAGAAAAAATACACGGAGCAGGGGCCGGCCAACAAAGGTGACAGGGGATAACAGGGGATCAGGGGATAATCAGTGGTAAAATGTATCTACAGAATTTAAGCTGCTTAAAAGAACATGATATATGCATTGCTTACAAAATTTTGTATTTATTTTTTAAAACTGTTTATTGTCCATTTCATTTAGTACCCTTTTCCTGTAATTTAGTTCTAAAAATGGTGTTTTTACATTGATCTCAGAAATGACCCTGCAGCAGTTTGGAAAATAATTGTTTGATCAGTGCAGGAGCTAATTTATATCTGTTCCTAACTGGTCATAGCAAAGGCAATGATATAAACATACTCATAAGACTTGCCAGTGGGTATGTCTTAGGAATGTGAACATTAGAACATTTACATTAGCAATGTCACCCTTAAAGTGTAAAAAGGAGTTGTTATTGAACTATTGATTGTATATGTGTTTAATCGCTGGATTGGGGGGGATGGAAAGCATATGTGCATAGCCACCAATCACCAGCACCGTAGTGCATGTATACTCCTTAGTCTACCTAGGTATGGTTTTCAAGGATGTAAGGAGAACAACGTAAACTTGATAACCGTATACCTCCCAAACATACATTTCTATATGTGAAGACAAGACACATACAGTATAATGATCAATAAAACATTTGAAAAAAAATTTGAAAGCTTATTGAATGTACACTGTAGTAATTGTAATGGAAGTAAGCATAGAAAACCATCAAAATATGTATTTAAGTCCCAGAGAAATTGCAAATTTATATTAACATTTTTTTTAACATTCTCAGAGAAAACTTGCATTCAACGTACAACGTAATTTCCAGATGCAATGTTGAAATAGTAAAAGAGTTCCCATATGAAGTTTTCTCATAGTTGTTAATGGAGTTCACCAAACACGTCTCAGGTCTTGCAGTTTTGTGTAGCTAAATGTAAGACCTGACAGAGGTTCAATCGTTGGATACTTCAAAGTCTACAGAAACACTCAGGTACAGTGAAAGACTGACAGCTCTGCCCTCCTAAAGCCACAGCTGCTGTTTTTTGCTTGCAGAAGTTTGTAAAAAGGCACAGCCAGGCAGCAAGCGGCCAAAGTAAAGCAAGTACTGCTCCAGCAGCCCTCTACATGGGGAACTGTATAAGTGGAACTCAGCCCCGCCCCCACAGGGTACGCAGTGCAGAGTGGTGAGAAACACTAAAATAATTACCTCTCCAGCTGCTGATGCTGCAGACATTGCACTCAAAAGAAAAATTGCAGTGCAAAATTTGAAGTGGAAAGGCAGTTGCCTCCCAGATTTGCCTCTTTTATTACTTGTCAGTGCTTCTCTTACACTAATACTGTAACGCCCCCAAGAGGCAGATATAAGCGCTGCCTCACGTGGGGCTTTTTCTTGATTGGTTTAATGAAGAAATGTGATTCCTGAATGGACAGACAGTGGGTGGCCGCTCCATACAGTAGCTTCTAAGTGGTTGTGCAATTGCGGGAGGCTAAGCTTGTCTGATATTTACTGCTAAGGGCAATTTTTTTTAATTTTTTTATTTTACTTTATTTTCTTTTTTCTTTTCATCTCAGGTGAGGCTGTGCACTATTTGTTATTTTCTAATGTAACTAAATGTTTTGTGCATATGCTAATAAACAGAATTGTGAGCTGGTTTAATTGTAGCATATATCAAATTTGTCATTTTTTGGGGTTTACTTTTCTAATTGTTTTGAATGGTTTGGAACCGTGTTTTCCAACTTCAGTCCTCAGGGCCTAACAATGGGCCATATTTTCATGATATCTTAACAAGAGAATAGGTGACATATTCAGCTGATCGCTAACCATGGTTACTAACTTGCTCTCACCTGTCAGCTGATTATTTCACCTATGCCCAAGTTCAGATATGAAAATCTGGCCCATTAGTATGCCATGAGAACTGGAATTAAAGGGACATTGTACACTAGATTTTTATTTGCATAAATGTTTTGTAGATGTTCCATTTATATAGCCCATCTTGGAGTGTTTTGTAACAATGTATAGTTTTCCCTATTTTTTAATAACATTGTGCTGATTTTCAGATTCGTAACCAAGCCCCAAAATATCAGATGTAGACCCAGTTCTACAGATTACTGCTGCCATTGTTTGTGTAATCTGTTTTTTCATATGCAGGGGAGGGGGGGAGGGGGGAGAGTCTGCTCTTCCTGATTTCCCAGCCCCTTTCACTGGGTGTCCAAGCCTAACCTCATTAACAGTGCTAAACTGGGAGCTTCTAAGTAAATTTTTAAAAAGTTTTATACCGGATTTTTATATCAGTATCTGTGCATATTCTTCTTTATAGTAGTGCTTATTACATGCAGTGTATACTGTCCCTTTAACAACACTGGTTTAGAAAAAGTTTTTATTAGAGCTCTCAAATACACATATACACAATGTATGAACTTATATTCACTTGCATAGTATAACATACTTACTATTGAATTTCTAAGTATACATCAAATAGGGAAAGGAAAAACAAACAAAAAAAACAAACAGACTATTAAAATAGTAGATCTTTTAGCAATGATCAAGGCCTCCTGTGGACCTCAATTCTACTAGAAACAAGAATAAAAGAAGGAAAGTGGAAACTAATTGAAAAAGTCACTAATGAGCTCCAGCGGAGACATTTATCTGTTAATTATTTTAATAAGATAAACATAGATAGGGAGGAAGCACAGGCACCTACTAACAAATTAATGTTGCTTTCTGAATATCCCTTAAAGATAAGGGGATAAAGAATATAATACTCAGACACCACAATATAATTTAGCAGAAAATGAATATCAATGTACACTTTATATGTATAGTATGGAGGTTTTCCCCACCTCACTCACCGCCATGTTGAACTCTAATATTAAATGCATTCCAGTGCTGATGTGTTTGTACAAATGCAAAAGCTCTCCTACACATATTTGCAGGGTGACCTAAGATCCAAAATTGTAGCACCCATGATTAGAAGGAGGTGCATAAAACTGTATATAGTGTTTAATGTCCCTTTAAAAAGCTTCTTTTTCTTTTGAATTGACTAGGTAAGTTTTGATCCTCCCTATTAGTATTTAAATAGAAGATGGATATCATAGAGAAACAAACACCTAGATTACGAGTTTTGCGTTAGAGTCTGTGCGGTGCTAACGAGCAGTTTATGCTCACCGCTCACTTACAGACAGCGCTGGTATTACGGGTTTTTACAAACCCGACGTTAAAAGGCAAGAAGTGAGCGTTTAGCAAAATTGTGCTCCTTACCGCACTCCAATACCAGCGCTGCTTACGTTAGCGGTGAGCTGGTGTAACGTGCTCGTGCGCGATTTCCCCATAGGAATCAAAGGGGAGAGCCAGCTGAAAACAAGTCTAACACCTGCAAAAAAGCAGCATAAAACTCAGTAACGCAGCCCCATTGATTCCTATGGGGAAATAAAATTTATGTCTACACCTAACACCCTAACATAAACACCCCTAATCTTACACTAATTAACCCCTAATCTGCCGCCCCGACATCGCCAACACCTACATTATACTTATTAACCCCTAATCTGCCGCCCCCGACATCGCCGACACCTACATTATACTTATGAACCCATAATCTGCTGCCCCCAACATCGCCGACACCTACATTATACTTATTAACCCTTAATCTGCTGCCCCAACATCGCCGACACCCACATTATATTTATTAACCCCTAATATGCCGCCCCCAACTTTGCCGCCACTATTCTGAATTTATTAACCCCTAAACCTAAGTATAACCCTAACCCTAACCCCCCTAACTTAAATATAATTTAAACACATCTAAATAAAATTCATATCATTAACTAAATTATTCCTATTTAAAACTAAATACTTACCTGTAAAATAAACCCTAAGCTAGCTACAATATAACTAATAGTCACATTGTAGCTAGCTTAGGGTTTATTTTTATTTTACAGGCAAGTTTGTATTTATTTTAACTAGGTAGAATAGTTACTAAATAGTTATTAACTATTTAAAGGGACAGTCTACACCAGAATTGCTGTTGTTTTAAAAGATAGATAATCCCTTTATTACCCATTCCCCAGTTTTGCATAACCAACACAGTTATAATAATATACTTTTAACCTCTGTGATTATCTTGTATCTAAGCCTCTGCAAACTGCCCCTTTATTTCAGTTCTTTTGACAGACTTGCAGTTTAGCCAATCAGTGCCTGCTCCCAGATAACTTCACGTGCACAAGCACAGTGTTATATATATGAAATACATGAACTAACACCCTCTAGTGGTCAAAAACTGTTAAATCCATTCTGAAAAGAGGTGGCCTTCAAGGTCTAAGAAATTAGCATATGAACCTCCTAGGTTAAGCGTTCAACTAAGAATACCAAGAGAACAAAGCAAAATTGGTGATAAAAGTAAATTGGAAAATTGTTTAAAATTACATGCTCTATCTGAATCATGAAAGCTTATTTTGGCCTAGACTGTCCCTTTAATATACTACCTAGCTAAAATAAAGACAATTTGACCTGTAAAATAAAACCTAACCTAAGTTACACTAACACCTAACACTACACTATAATTACATTATTTACCTAAATTAAATACAATTAAATACAATTAAATTAAATTATCTAAAATACAAAAAAAAACCAAAACACCAAATTACAGAAAATAATAAACAAATTACAAGATTTTTAAACTAATTACACCTAATCTAACCCCCCTAACAAAATAAAAAAGCCCCCCCAAAATAAAAAAAGCCCTACCCTACACTAAACTACAAATTGCCCTTAAAAGGGCCTTTTGCGGGGCATTGCCCCAAAGTAATCCAGCTCTTTTACCTGTAAAAAAAATTACAAATCCCCCCCAACATTAAAACCCACCACCCACACAACCGTCCCTACTCTAAAACTTACCCAATACCCCCTTAAAAAAACCTAGCACTAACCCCTTGAAGATCACTTTACCGGGAGAAGTCTTAATCCAACCGGGCCGATGTCCTCAACGAAGCCGGGAGAAGTCTTCATCCAAGCCAGGCGAAGTGGTCCTCCAGACGGGCAGAAGTCTTCATCCAGACGGCATCTTCTATCTTCATCCATCCGGCGTGGAGCGGCACACCTGCAAGACTCGTAATACCAGCGGGCGGTAAAAAGCAGATTTAGGACCAGCCAACGCTGCTTTTTAAGCCTAATGCAAAACTCGTAATCTAGGTGAAAGAAACTGTAAAGCTCCCGACCATGTTCTTAAAGGGGGTGTAGAATTTTATTAGGGGACATTTTGTCATCTTGAGTTTCTATGCAGCGTCTAGAGTTAAAGAGATATGAAATGCTTATTATTTTATAAAATCATTCCCCAGGTCAGTCTCAGGAGATAAAGGATATTCCGCCATGGACCATAGTGCTTTTGCACAAGCTTGAATATGTGGCCAAATAATTTAGAAAAAATATAGAGGTAATGCGCATTCAATTTATTTTAGTTGAAATGTGCTTGCGATAGGGAGCATGCATAGCCCTCATTAATATGTAAATTTTGTGTGCCACGATTGAGAAATATAAAATGAACAAAACACAACCATTTTATGTTCGGCTGGATTATATGACATCAAGGATGAATTTTTTTTAATGTTTTTATGATTACCGCAGCTTGGTCTCCAAGATAAAGTAAGTTTATTATACATAGTATTAGTTAAACTTTTAAATGATGTATTTATTATGTGGTCATTTTTGAATAGTTTTATAATCTTTTAACCTCAAATATACTGAAGGAAAATGTATAGATCAGCTTTAATTGCATCCATAAAGGCCCCTTAAAATGACCCAGATTAGAAAATTGGCACACATGAAGAACATAATATAAAATTGCCCTAAAAAGTCAATAGCCACAATCTGATCTCCCTATATTATAGGAATAAACAACACATTATTCTATGATAACATTCAAAGAAAATTAGTTTAGTGGAAGGACAAACTATAAAAACAATATTAATACTCAACAAAGTTAGTGTTTTTCTAAATCACTCATGGAGTCAGTCAGAAACTAGTTAGGCAAATGCCAGGCAAATGTGTTCAACAATACTTATGGGAGAAAGAACCAAATAATAATATCCTCAGATCCTCAATAAGGGAAATAGATTACAACAGTGTTCAATATAGGAAAAGATCTGCATGCAGGTAGACACTCAGGTTAACATCAGGGCAACTACACATAGGATTTTAACCCACACCAGTAAAATAAACTATGCCTATAATAGACTCACTTGCACTCCGTAGCATAAAACTATATATTTTTTTTAGTAGACAACCCAAAGTATTGATCTAGGCCAATTTTGGTATATTTCATGCCACCATTTCACCGCCAAATGCGATCAAATAAAAAGAATCGTTAACTTTTTTACAATTTTAGGTTTCTCACTGAAATTATTTACAAACAGCTTGTGCAATCATGGCACAAATTGTTGAAAATACTTCTCTGGGATCTCCTTCAGAAATAGCAGACATATATGGCTTTGGAATAATCAATTGCAAGCAGCAATTGAAAGAATGTACATATTTAGCACTCAACAGCAAGTATAGGGAAAATGGCCATGAATACCTAGGTAGAAGGTCCAAGAAAGGCGATTTAAAACTTAACTTTTATTAATTTATTCAAAAATAAAAAGCAAGGGGGTGAGGTATTTTAAAATTCCAACCAATGTGAATATAGGAGAATGCGACCAATAAGTGGTATGCTCACCAAGTAATATACACTCAAAAAAGGGGTAGGGTATATGCAATTATATATGTATATATATATATATGGATTCAGAATATGCCCATAATTTATATTTATTGCAAGAATATCTAACCCCCAGTTTTAGGTCATCTTCTTATATCGAAAGAATGTGAGTGATAATACTAGTATTTAGAGACCCACGGATTGTCCCTAATGGGTATTTTAGTATCAGAGAAATAAACCTAGGTGTAATGCTCTGAACTGTCCTGCAATTGTATGATCAGACCAAAGTGAATGCATACAAAAGGTTACTAGAATCATTATACTGTACAAAGTCCGCTTAACTATGAAGGGATTGACTTGTTATTATAAGAAATTAGTACCAGTATCTTTGTCAGTGTGTTTGGTGCACTGTAGAGGTAACCCCTATATTATGGTTTAAGTAGTACTCCAGGGTAATAAATCAGAATATATGCGTAATAGGATTATTTTAGAACCAATTAATATATGGCTTTGGCATTGCTTTTTCGTAATTAGAAGGCCGCTAAATGCCACTGCGTACCACACTTGTATTATGCCCAGCTGTGAAAGGGTTAATTTGGTAGCTTGTAGGGTTAATTTTATATAGCTCTCTTCCCTCCCCCACCCCGCAATGGTCACCCCCATCTTAAGTACTGACAGAAAGTCAATACTAAAATAAAAGGCTTTTTAAAAATATAAAAGAAATAAAATATATATATATATATATATATATATATATATTTATATTTATTCTGCAGTGTAGGATCCCCCCAACCTCCCTGAGCCCCCCAAACAGCTCTCTAACCCTCCCCCCTCTACCTATTAGCCACCATCTTAGGTACTGCCAGCTGTCTGCCAGTACCCAGTTTGACTTAATTTTTATTTATTTTACCCCAAAAAAAATTCTGTAGTATAACTGCCCCCCTCATTACCATACCCCCTCCCCCTCCCAGATCCCTTTCCCTCAATGGATCCCACATAGGATCCCCCTCATTGCCCCTCCTTCCTTCTCACTGACGCTTTTTTTTCCCCTAGCCTGTAGCGTGGTGTAGCAGTTCAACCCACTCCCGCCCTCCTTCTGCCCCCTCCATCGATGGACCGCCCACCCACCTTATCTTCCCACCCACCAAGAGACCATCTCTGCATCAGTAACTCTGCAACTCTATTTCTGCAGTGCGCAATCTTGCTATTTTTAGCTAGATTGCGGCAGAGAGAAGCCCAGGACTGTAGCGTCATACAGGGTACAGCGCTGGTCGTTAAGGGGTTAAGCAACTTTCTAATTTACTCCTATTATCATTTTTTTCTCTTGTTATCTTTATTTGAAAAAGCAAGAATGTAAGCATAGGAGCAGGCCCATTTTTGGTTCAGCACTTGGGTAGCACTTTCTGATTGGTGTCTAAATGTAGCCACCATTGAGCAAGCGGTACCCAGGTGCTGAACCAAAAATGGGCAAGCTCCTAAGCATACATTCAAATAAAGATATCAAGAGAACAAAGAAAAATTGATAATAGGAGTAAATTAGAAAGTTGCTTGAAATTCCATGCTCTGTCTGAATCATGAAAGTTTAATTTTAACTAGACTATCCCTTTAACTACTTATATTTGTGTCAATGATGCTGAATAATTTGTACAGCTGAGTTATATTAATAAAGAGACAGACAGGTATTTGATTTATTAATTTTAAAGGTGTTTTTTTACAACCAGTAAATGGACCTTTAATACATTCCCACTATAACAGACAGCTTCTTATTAAAGAGAAAAATCCCCAAAGTAAGATCCTGCACTTATATTACAGCCATGTTAAAGAGCATTTTTAAGCGCACTTTACTTGGTGAGCAGGGAAGTGTCTGCCAAACACAAAGCTTATGAGCCATTTAGTAGCTTCCTGTTCTACATGTTAATTAACAGTCTGCAGAGCTTTAAGAAAATGGAGTCACGGCTAGAAAGTTATTACACAAGTAGTCTGCAATTGCCATTGTAAAGATATTGCATTTTAAAAAATGTATCGCTAAAGTTAGGGATTTTCCAACATAAGGAATACGATCTCTGGTAACTGCTAAATTTAAAGTGGTTCTGAGTACTATTGCATCATGTCTGCTGATGAACACGAGAATTTATAATAAATAAAAAAAATGTCTAATCCCTACTGGGGAATAGCTTTGCAGTTAATGCAGCAGGGATAGATTTAAAAAAAATAAAAATTATATATATATATATATATATATATATATATACACAGTGTATATATATGTATATATATAGCAACAAATAAGTGCACTCTCAGGTCTTTTCTTCAGAGAAGGTCAACAAAATATATTTGACGTTTCGGGGTTCACTCAGACCCCTTCATCAATGAGTGATGAAGGGGTCTGAGTGAACCCCGAAACGTCAAATACATTTTGTTGACCTTCTATGAAGAAAAGACCTGAGAGTGCACTTATTTGTTGCTATATACATTTCATTTTTGCACCCAGGCTGTTGACCCAGGAGGGTGGATTCACTTCCAGGAGTGTGCTATATATATATATATATATATATATATATATAATTATTATTATTATTATTATTTATTTATAAAGCGCCAACAGATTCCGCAGCGCTGCCCATGGGTACAAGGATAACAGTACAATAGAGAAACAATACGATAAAAGACAACATTTTTATAGACAAATACAGGGGGAATTGAGGGCCCTATTCCCATGGGAATCTAGATGGGTAGGAGGATGGAAAACAGGAGGTGGGGACTGCAAAGGTGAGAATGATATTAGTGAGGGGATCGAGGGCAACTGTTAGTTAAGCAAAGTTAGTTTGTTAATAAGTCGGGTGATAAGCTTCCTTGAACAGAAAGGTCTTTAGGGAACGTTTAAAGGAGGAGAGGTTAGGGGCAAGTCTTACAGCTCGAGGAAGTGCGTTCCATAGGGTTGGTGCCGCACGAGAGAAGTCCTGTAGTCTAGCATGAGAGGAGGTGATGGTAGAGGACGCAAGAAGCAGGTCATTGTTGGATCTTAGGGGACGGGCAGGAGTATATTTGTTGATGAGTGAGGAAAGGTAGGGTGGGGCAGTATTGGTGAGGGCTTTGTAGGTCAGGGTGAAAATTTTGAATTTAACTCTGTTGTGAATGGGGAGCCAGTGAAGGGACTTACAGAGAGGTGCAGCAGAAACAGAGCGTCGAGAGAGGTGGATTAGCCTGGCAGAACTGTATATATATATAAATATATATATATATTCATACATATGATATCTATGTAGAGGTACAAATTCCCAAATCTGGAATTCCAAAATTCAAAACTATTCAGAAATCCACACTTTTTTAATAATATTTTTTTTAAAGAAAATTGTTAAAAATTACCATTTATTTCTGCAAGTGAGTCACAATCTCATCTACCTACATCTTTGGCTTGATTTTTTTGTTCTAATTACCATTCTAATTACAGTACTGTACTATTTTTCTGATGGTACTATGTATACAAAAGTATTAAAAATTATATAAACCTACCATTACATTGCATGTATAAGTTGTATTATGAATCATGATATTTAAATATTGCCTAAATGACATAAGATGTTGTTGTTTACATTTGGTTCCAACCCCTCTTCAAGCTGTTCAATTTTACAGATGCAAAATATACAAAATACTACAACTAATGTATTACAAAACCCAAACCTTTTCTGGTCCTACGCAGTTTTTCTCTACATCAATGTAAAATTTTAAAATAAATACATTTTAACTTTAATTTCAACATAATTTTTAAGAATATGTTTATTACTGATACCCAACAAATTAATTTTCTTATTTTATAACAACCAAACAAAAAAAAACTTTGCCTCAGAGCTGAATAATACATGTTTACAGTAATTCCCTTTTATCACTTTAAAGGGACAGTACACTGTACAATTGTTTTTCCATTAATGTATTTTAAATAACTTGTTTTACCAACTGCAGAGTATAAAATATTTGAGAAATTGCATTTTCATGCTTATATGTGTATATGAAGTAGATGATTTTGGGCTTTGAAACCACAGCCTATTACAATAGGTTGAACTTAAAGGGACACTGAACCCAAAAATTTTCTTGACATAACATTTTAAGCAACTTTCTAATTTACTCCTATTATCAAATTTTCTTCATTCTCTTGGTATCTTAATTTGAAATGCAAGAATGCAAGTTTAGATGCCGGCCCATTTTTGGTGAACAACCTGGGTTGTTCTTGCTGATTGGTGGATAAATTCACCCACCAATAAAAAAGTGCTGTCCAGAGTCTCAACCAAAAAAAAAGCTTAGATGCCTTATTTTTTTAAATAAAGATAGCAGGAGAAAAACGAAGAGAATGAAGAAAAATTGATAATAGGTGTAAATTAGAAAGTTGCTTAAAATTCCATGCTCTATCTCAATCACAAAAGAAAAAAATTGGGTTCAGTGCCCCTTTAAAGGTGATATCAGATCTCATTATGTTATAACTTTGTGTACACAGACTTGCTTCCTTATCTTTTATTCGTCTGGAACACCAAAGCTCAATAAATAGAGAGAACAATGGACAATTGTTATTTTATTACTTAACTATACTGCATCCCACTGAGAGTGTAACTTTTTCTGCTGGCTGTGTTTACTTTTCCATAGCATATACTCCAGTATCAAAACTTTCAGTATAGGTGGCTATACGACAGACTAAAACAACTATTTCAAATGCTGAAATAGGTAAAGGAGCTACTTGTAATCAATTTAATACACTCTAGAAGGTAAAGAAAAATTTTGGGTGAACTGTCCCTTTAAGGCAGGTGTATAATGGGTAAGGAATTGTAACGTTTACGCCATCCATGTGATATGTAGTGTTAGATGACCCCTAATTTGGAGGAGGAGATTCCCCTCTTTATATATGTGGTCTCATTGTTATTTTTGACTGGGATAGAGACACAATTACAGAGCCCTCCTACATATATTACTCTAAATCCTGTGTCTAGTAAGGGTTTCCATACTGCTGCTTTAAAAGAAAGGGGGCGATAAATTGTCGTTGTATATTAGGTTCATTTAACTTAAAAAATGCCAGCCACTTACTAGAGAATTTATTACCACAGGCTTCTGAGCCATTAGAACTATGAAACTGCTCAATTATTGCTTGAGTTTGTAATAAAAATGTTAAATTATTGACGGGTGGTTCTATTTTACTCTTCCAATTTCTAAGAAAGATGTATCTCCCACCTAGGATGGTTGTATTAATAAACTCTTTATCCCTGTTGTGTTTCCTTTAATAAAGAAAGAAGATATATTTTGTACTCAGGATGAGATTGTTCCGTAAAAGTTTCCTTAGCCGGGGGCGTGTCCAAGCAGCGACTCAAAGCGGTCGCATTTTTCCTGGGCTCTGAAGGAAAATGCAATAAACTGCCGATTATTGTATTAAATTACAGCAAATATCGACAATACGATTGCTTTCGTATTAGCCTACATCCTCTGCAACAAGATCAAGAAGAAGTTGCTGTATTAATGAGATCAGAGACGGAACTGGGCAATAGAGGCCTGTAGTGGCGGCACACTTGCAGGCAGCGTCTCCCCCCCGGATCTCCGGGGTATTTTGCTAGAACTGGCTATACACAATACTCTCGCTGGCAAACAAGGCTACTTAAATTTATATTGACTTTTAAAGCAACTTACAGGATTCATACTCAGCACGACATAACTAAGCAGTGGGCAACGAAAGTGATCTCGACAAGCACCATGCGGATCGACAACTTTTCTAGCGGGCCTGATTACCATTTTAATAAAATTGAGCTAATGTTGAAAAACATGATGGATAAAGCACCATCAGAACAAGACTTGCAGCTCCTGATAGATAAATTGCCGCCTGTTAAACTGATGGTAACAGCACCGCTACACCTAGCAGATCACAGACCGGACCCATTCTTGCAGGGAGAGGAGAAAGATCGGTCAGACACAGAGGCGAACAGGAGAGCTAAACAGTGGTTTATAGATCGAGCAACATCTACTACATCGCTCATGACAGGTGACAACTTTGAAATAAGGGCTCATTACCAACACCAAGAACCTCCGGAAGAAAGGCATCTCAGCACCCCTCTTGGTTCAGTGGGGCCGACTACGCTGTCGCGGGGGCTGGAGGGGGACCCTCGGGCAGCAGAAGACCTCCGCACACCACACAGCACGGCTACCGCTGAGACCGCGGATGATGACCCAGACTTCACACTGTGGGCTGAGATCCTCATCACACGACAAGGTACATCGCGGCTCCGGACTCGTCTGGAATCACTACACCCTCAGCCGTTCACGACACATCATGAGCTAATAAGGAGGCTTAAACAACCCTGCCCAGATATCTTTTTGGAGACTGTAAGCCACGGGATTGTATACCCACGTATGAGGAGAACCGCACGAGTGGTTTGCTGCTGTGCTGGTCACCCGGGCACATCTGCGGCGCATCACAGCCCGGCTTGCCACTTAAAAAGTATTGAGATCGATGAGCGAGAGAAACTCTGGTAATTCATATGATGGACATATATAACGTTCCCCTGTTATTATTATAGTTTTACTTTGTATGTGTATTCTTTGATTGCCTACTGCGCGGGCTCTGATTATAGAATGGCGCCAAACCCATTATCACGTATGTTATATCTAAATAACCTCCAGGCCCATTAGTTTCATAGTATTGAATGTGTTTTAACATAGGCTTTTAGAAGTCATATATTTCTGCCCTCTGTGACAAATATCGAACATGTGCAGGGGGACGACAGCTCTTACTCCATACCAGGATGTTATCACAAAAAGGCATATAGCTAATCATGGTTTATTATATTCTATTCTTTGATCTTTTACTGACACAGTGCCCTATATAAACCGATGTTCTCTGCGGAGGCTTGGGGGGGGCTTCTGGAGTTTTCATTGCCATACTATAAAATTTGCAGGGTATGAGATGTCTGGGTTACTGAGCCACCAACCTATGATCTGGAATCAACATATGGCTGCTGTCCTGACCTGGCAGTCCACGGCCGGGGCTGCCGGGTGGACAAAAGCAACTTAGATATATGTGCCACATGAAACATTATACTTTAATTGTAAAGGGAGACACAGGGGAGCAGAGGTTCTAACGCTGCAACCTTATCCCTAAAACTGTGATGAATAAGGAACATATATGTGCAATCTAAGGTAGAGCCCGCGGGGTGGTGTAAATATTTGTGAATCCTAATATCCTGTTTTTCTTAAAGCAACATGTGCATGGATCTACCTGTAATGAGAGTCTACTTACTGATATAACAACATTGTGTGAAATGTCTAATGTTTTCAGTGCACCAGTTCTGGTAATAGTGTCTAACAATCTATTTGACCAGCTTTATGTTCACAATGTTTTTTTATAGTTGGACGCAGTTTTTTCTTTTAGTGTTGTGGTATGTTTATATTTCATTAAATCTTCTTCATCACTCTATAATAATCCCTGGACTGTAACAAGACTATCAAACTGGGTCCAAGAGTGACCTAATATACGGTTAAAGGGGGATACAAAATGAGGACTTTTACCCAAGTTTACACAACCTTTCTCAGATATGATGTGAATATCCTTACAATATTTATTTTATGTATGATGTACATCCATGTCTTGTTTTTACTGTCCTCAATAAAAAAAAAAAAAAAAAAAAAAAGTTTCCTTAGCCAAAATTGTACACGTTGCCAACATTTTTGGATTCTTGGGCAGCTCTTGAACATGTGGACCAGGTCCACCTCAGAAAAACTACAACGAGGACAATTATTTTGAGCATTGGAATACCAATTATTCAGTCTAACTGGAGATATGTATACCCGATTATTTAGTTTAAAGGGAGATTCCCGCCATGATGCTGAATGTGTAGCTTTCTCTACACTCAATGAAACCTCTTCTATTGTCACCGATTCACATTGCCATCTTATGCATAATTTATGTACATTAGAGTCTCCTATAATAGACATTACTAAATTATACCAAAAATGAATCAAATGATTTCCTGCTTTATAAAGAGAGAGTCACATCAGTATCCCATCATGTACTCAAGGCGTGTTAAGTCAATCCAGCTCAATCAAACTTCCTTAGTCATATACTATTCAGAGAAGGTAACTGTAGTATTATTATTTATACACCTAAAAAAGGAACAACTGACTAAAGTGTAACATAATGATCTATAAATGTGTGTTGAGTACAAAAATAGCTACCTCGATATATACAGTTATAATCAAGGAAATTGGTATCAAAAAACTCTGTAGAGTATCAGCAATATACATATCTTTATCGATTAACTCTGTTACATAGACACCTAGATTGAAGTAAACCTTAGATGAAAAGATATAGAGAGTGCTGCCTCATAAAACTATGGTAGATGTCCTGCTTGCAGGGCTGCCATCAGGGGGTGACAGGGGTGACTCCTGTCTGGGGCCCAATGGGCCAGGGGGCCCCATGAGGCAAGAAGAACTTATTATAATTTTTTTTTTTAATTTTAGCAGCCACCAGAGGGTACTACAGCAGAGTGCTATTGAGCATGGGAAATGTTATTACAAGGAGTAAAGCATTAGCATTTGAGAGGATTTCTGAGTGTGCACTAAACCACTATACTCAGACTTGGCACTTAAGTTTGTACAGTGTGTGCCTGAGTCAGATGGCCAATCACTTTCATTTGCAGAGGAGGTAGGACTTACTTAGTAAATGTTTTTTATTTCTTTGTGCAATTTTGGTTTGTAACTTCAGTGTGGTAGAAGTTGCATGGTGGGGCCAGGGGTCCATAAAAACATATATTTTTTTAGAAATATGCAGCAGTGTATTTATGATTATTTGACAATGCTGTAGAAATTATATATTTAAAGCCATGCAGAAATGTTTCCTCCTCAATACACAAATGGTAGGTGCCCTTTTGGCAGATATGAGTTTTTTTTAATTAATATATATTTTTTAATTACATTCCAGTTTACTGCCCCTTTATGCAAGGACTTTCCAGAAGCAAGGAGACATTTTATCTAAGATTTTTACATCTGTATACAATGTTATACTCTCAGACTAAGATTGCTTAGTGCTTGAAATGAGACGGGTTAATTTAACACTGTTCAGTTTACACTACAGCTGACTTAAATTTGAAATACATACAAACAAGCCTAAATCCTGAATTTAACCAGATCTAATGGTATGAGACTGAGTACCACAGCTTATGGTTCCACCAAGACCATATAGAGTATATGTACAGCTGACAGATGGGAACATTTGTACACCATATTTGAAGTGGTGCTCTTGGTTGGGGGAAATGGGGGGGAAAAACAAACATATGTCAACCTTTCAAAAGTACCTTTCTTCATCTAGCCATCTACCCAGATCATTAATGTACAATTTTGAATTCACAGAATTATTTTTGTTTGCACATTTACAAATATTATTCTTTAAAAAGTGATCTCTTAATTTCTGCATTTTTTTTATCATGCATGTCACACACTGATGATTTAGGAGATGCAATTTGCAGAAATTTTACCTCCCGTGAGTATTTCTGTGGGTGTCTGTGTTTATGTCTTTGTGCTTTTCTTGTGTCTCTATGAGTGTGTATGTTTTTTTTTCCTGTGGGTCTCTCTGTGAGTGTGGGTGTGTATGTCTTTGTGCATTTTCTGTGAATGTCTGTGAGGGTGTGTGCGTATGTCTTTGTGCTTTTCTATGGGTGTCTCTGTGAGGGTGTGTGTATGTATCTCTTTGTGTATTTTCTCTGGATGCCTTTGTGAGGGTGGGTGTGTATGTCTTTGTGTGTTTTCTGTGGATGTCTATGTGAAAGTGGGTGTGTGTATGTATGTATGTCTGTGTTTTCTGTGGATGTCTCTGTGAGGGTGGGTGCATGTGTCTGTGTGTTTTATGTGGGTGTCTCTGTGAAGGTGTGTGTATTTATGTGCATTTTCTGTGGGTGTCTCTGTGAGAGTGTCAGGGTTTTTCCCTATTGTGTTTGCCATGTGCTGCTGGCAGCCATTTTACTCACCGCTCTTCCTGACTTGGTGCATTGTGGGGGATGCTGCTCACTTCCTGCACTTCCTTTTATGGCCAGACTGTTGTGCATCATCCATGTGAGACAGGATGCAGTCTCAGAATTGTGATGTCATCATTTATTATTTAAAGGGCCTCTGTTCAGTATGCTTTGCCTTTGCGTTGTCTGAGACCTGTTTGATAGAGTTCCTGTGTATTACCTGGCTGCCTGATGTCCTTCCTGGTTCCTGATCCCTGGCTTGTTCCTGACTCTGCTGTTCTCCTTGTTCCTGATTCCGGTTCGTCTGACTATTCGCTTTGGCTCCTGACTCGGCTTGTCTGACTACCAGCTCTGGTTTTGACTCCTTCCTTGTTATTTGACTTGTGGACATTTTATAATTTTTTGCTATTAATAAAGGTGAGATTATTTTTGCACTACTCATCTCAGTCTGATTCCTGGCACCCTGACATTACGCAAAGGCCATGAATCCTGATGCTGCTAATTATCCACCTTTACCTGCCATCATTTCCAGGATGGATGTACAGGATCACCGCTTGGATCAATTTGCACTAGCCCTGCAAACCCTGCTGACTCGCACTGCACATTTGGACCAAAGTGTCCCGCAAGTTATGGCTGCTCCTGTTTCCGCTGCTGCACCTATGCCTACCAGGAGCATTTACTTTGAGATGTTACCTCAGGCGTTTCCCTCTGACAGAGCTAAGGTGGGATTTCGCATCTCGTTACTCTCTGACACAGCTCTTGCCTGGGCTAATCCCTTGTGGGAGACTAATAAATCTGTGATTTCAAATTACCCTGAATTTGTGGCCTCGCTCCTCCTCTGCTGCTAAACGACTCATGTCCATTCAGCAAGGTACAAGATCTGTTGCTCAGTATGCTATTGAGTTCCGTACGCTTGCCGCAGAGGTAGGTTGGAACAATGAAGCCCTTGTTGCCGCCTTCTTTCATGGGCTCTCTGATGCGATTAAAGACGAAGTTGCTGCCAGAGATTTACCAGAGGATCTCGAGGCATTGGTGTCTTTTTTGATCCTAATTGACATCAGACTCAGAGAGAGGCCCTCTTTCAAGGAGCGCTTGCGGAAGCCTCCTGTTCCGTTGTCTCCTACGTGTTCGTTCCCACCCATGCCTCCCTCTCCTCCCATGCCTCCTGGTCCCGAGTCACCAGGTACTGCTGAGCCGATGCAGTTGGGATTCACGCATCTCTCCGCGGCGGAGAGAGCCTTTAGGAGGAGGGAGGGGCTCTGCCTCTATTGTGGGTTACAAGGCCACCTTTTGAAGTCTTGTCCTACACGGCCGGGAAAAGCTCACACCTAAGGTCCTGTCGGGGGCAGACCTTGGGTGGTTTATCCTTGTCCCCTGAACCGCTTAAGGAGAAACCTTTGGTCACAGTTGTCCTTTCCTGGGTGGACTCCTCCATAGTCACTCAGGCTCTTGTTGACTCCGGTGCTGCTGGCTATTTCATTGACAGTGATTTTGTATCAAAGCACTCCATTCCTGTTTTGCCTCGGTCCGTTCCGCTTGCTATTGAGGCCATTGATGGCAGGCCCCTTCAGCCCGCACTCGTTACTCACGAAACTGCTCCATTGTCCATGGCTGTTGGGGCTCTCCATTTTGAAACCCTCCAGTTCCAGGTGATAAACTCTCCGCAATTTCCAGTTGTTCTGGGTTATCCCTGGCTCCAAAAGCACAATCCCAGTCTCGACTGGCGCAGGTCCGAAATTTTGTTGTGGTCTTCACAATGTATTTCCACTTGTCTTTGGAAACCAGTTAAAGTCTTGTGCACTTCTTCGGTATCTCAATTGCCAGAGGAGTACCGAGAGTTCCGAGACGTGTTTGACAAGGTGCGTGCCGGTACGTTGCCTCCTCACCGGTCTTATGATTGTGCCATAGACCTGCAACCCAGAGCCATTCCTCCTCGGGGCCAGGTGTACCCTCTGTCTGTTGCAGAGAATTGTGCTATGGAGGAGTATGGAGGGATCATCAACATATCCTGCTCTCCTGCAGGGGCTGGCTTCTTCTTTGTGAAGAAAAAGGGTGGCGAGTTAAGACCATGTATCGATTAATCGTCTTACCATTAAGAATGCTTACCCTATTCCGCTAATTATGGAACTGTTTGACCGCCTCAAGGGAGCTACGGTCTTTACTAAACTTGATTTGAGAGGATCTTACAATCTCGTTAGGATTAAGGAGGGTCACGAATGGAAAACAGCATTTAACATCAGGAGCGGGCATTATGAGTATCTTGTAATGCCCTTTGGCCTATGTAATGCTCCTGCTATTTTTCAGGAACTTTTTAATGATGTCCTATGAGATATAAAGCAAAACAGAGAGTTAAACCATCTCCTAGTATATACAAGAAATGTCCGGTACGGAGCTCATAATAAATGTAATTGTAATCAAAGTGTCCCACCGTTTCACTGCTCAAAGTTATGTTGCATAACAAAAAATGTCCTTAAGCAACTATATACATCCTTTATATCAGCATTAGTATGACTAGTGGGAACTCACTAGAAGCTACAACTTCGGCCCTGCTGACGTCACTGACATGTTTAAACGCGTCAGTGACGTCAGCAGGGCCGAAGTTGTAGCTTCTAGTGTTTTAATTTGGCGAGTTCACTTGCTAGTGGTTTGTTTGTAACTTTTAATTGCTATTTTCAAATAAAGTATCCTTTTATCCTACTACACTGGAGCCGGACTGGGTGCTTTCACTTTCTATTGTCCTACGAGATATGTTGAAACAGTGTGTTGTGGTGTACTTAGACAACATCCTCATACACTCACCCACACTTGAGGCTAATCGTTCTAATGTTAGACAGGTTCTTCAGAGACTACGTGAGAACGGCCTGTTTTGTAAACTTGAGAAATGTGAGTTCCATCAGACTCAAGTAACCTTCCTAGGTTATGTTATCTCCGTTGCAGGGTTCTCCATGAATCCTGACAAGCTATCTGCAGTTCTGCAGTGGCCTCGCCCAGTTGGTCTTCGGTCTATTCAACGTTTTTTGGGGTTCGCCAATTACTATAGAAAGTTTATTAAAAACTTTTCTTCCTTGGTCAAACCTATCACAGACATGACCCGTAAAGAGAATGATCCACTCCATTGGTCACCTACTGCCATTGAGACCTTTGATAGTCTTAAGACTGCCTTTGCTGCCGCTCCAGTTCTGGCTCATCCTAACCCTGTCCTGCCTTTCGTTCTTGATGTCGATGCGTCTGAGACTGGAGTAGGTGCCCTCTTGTCTCAACGTCCTACGCCTGACGGTTCTTTGCATCCGTGTGGTTTCTTCTCTAAGAAATTGTCTCCAGCGGAGTGCAATTATGAAATTGGTGACAGGGAATTACTGGCCATAATTTTGGCACTTAAGGAATGGAGGCATCTTCTCGAGGGTACTAGCGTGCCAGTGCTCATTCTTACTGACCACAAGAATTTAACTTATCTATCTGAAGCAAAAAGTTTTTCCGCCCGACCGACCAGATGGGTGCTATTTTTGTCTTGATTTAATTATGTGGTCTCCTACCTGCCTGGTAGTAAGAATGTTAGGGCTGATGCCCTCTCTCGACAATTTTTGCCTCTGTCCAAGGAGGAGTCTGTACCAACTCCTGTTATACCTCCTGACCATATTTTGGCTACCATACGTACTAATTTGACTTCTCCCTTGGGGGAGGAGATCCTGGCTGCACAAACCAATGCACCGCCTGAGAAACCTAGTGGTAAGTGTTTTGTTCCTGAGAATCTTCTAACTAAACTTTTGCACACTTACCACTATCCTAAAGCCGCAGGTCACCCAAGCAAGAACCAAATGATTTGGTCTGTCACTCGACAATTCTGGTGGCCAGGTCTTCGTTCTGATGTTGCTGCGTATATTGCCTCCTGCTCAGTTTGTGCACAGAATAAGACTCCTCAACGTCTTCCTGTGGGTCTTCTTCAACCTATTGCTAATGGTGAGCGTCCTTGGACACATCTTTCCATGGACTTCATTGTCGAGCTCCCCGTTTCCAATGGCAATACTGTTATCCTTATGGTGGTTGACCGTTTTTCTAAAATGTCACATTGCATTCCCTTGACGAAGCTGCCTACCGCTCAGGAGCTTGCTTCAATTTTTGCCCGGGAGGTCTTCCGTTTACATGGGTTACCCAAGGAGATAGTGTCGGACCGGGGTAGCCAGTTTGTCTCCAGATTTTGGCGTTCCTTATGTGCTCAAATGGGGATCCAGCTTTCCTTCTCCTCAGCATATCACCCTCAATCCAATGGGGCTGCGGAACGGTCTAATCAAGCTCTGGAACAGTTCCTCCGTTGCTATGTCTCAGATCACCACAATAATTGGTCTGAACTGTTACCTTGGGCAGAGTTTGCTCGTAATAGTGCTATTAATGCTTCCTCCAAGTTATCCCCGTTCATGGCGAATTATGGGTTTCAACCATCCTTGTTGCCCGATTCATTCATGTCTCAGGGTATTCCGGCTTTGGAGGAGCATTTCCGGCAACTCCGTTCCACGTGGGTGCAGATTCAGGATTGCCTTCATTGTTCTATGCAGCGCCAAAAGTTCCAGGCTGATCTTAGGCGTCTGCCCGCACCTTCCTACCAGGTTGGTGAGAGAGTTTGGCTGTCCTCCCGCAACTTGAACCTTTGTGTGCCTTCCAATAAATTGGCTCCCCGTTATGTTGGTCCTTTTCGAATACTCCAACGGGTTAATCCTGTGGCCTACGCTCTTGACCTTCCTCCTGCTATGCGCATCTCCAATGTTTTTCATGTCTCCCTCTTGAAACCATTGGTTTGTAATCGGTTTACCACTGTGTTGCCTCGTCCCCGTCCTGTCTTTGTTGACAACCATGAGGAGTATGAGGTCAGCAGTATTATTGACTCTCGTATGTCCAGGGTCCGTGTACAGTATTTGGTTCACTGGTGGGGCTACGGTCCAGAGGAGCATTCTTGGGTTCCCTCCTCTGATGTTCATGCTCCCGCCCTCCTCCGTGCCTTCCATGCCCGTTTCCCCAATAAGCCTTTTGTCCTCCCGCGGGGGAGGGGTTGTTGAGGGGAGGGTACTGTCAGGGTTTTTCCCTGTTGTGTTTGCCATGTGCTGCTGGCAGCCATTTTACTCACCTCTCTTCCTGACTTGGTGCATTGTGGGGGATGCTGCTCACTTCCTGCACTTCCTTTTATGGCCAGACTGTTGTGCATCATCCATGTGAGACAGGATGCAGTCTCAGAATTGTGATGTCATCATTTATTATTTAAAGGGCCTCTGTTCAGTATGCTTTGCCTTTGCGTTGTCTGAGACCTGTTTGTGAGAGTTCCTGTGTATTACCTGGCTGCCTGATGTCCTTCCTGGTTCCTGATCCCTGGCTTGTTCCTGACTCTGCTGTTCTCCTTGTTCCTGATTCCGGCTCGTCTGACTATTCGCTTTAGCTCCTGACTCGGCTCGTCTGACTACCAGCTCTGGTTTTGACTCCTGCCTTGTTATTTGACTTGTGGACATTTTATAATTTTTTGCTATTAATAAAGGTGAGATTATTTTTGCACTTCTCGTCTCAGTCTGATTCCTGGCACCCTGACAGAGAGTGTGTGTATGTCTCTGTGTGTTTTCTGTGAATGTCTCAGTGAGGGTGTGTGTGTATGTATGTCTTTGTGTGTTTTATGTGGGTTTCTCTGTGTGTGTGTGTGTATGTCTTTGTGTGTTTTCTGAGGCTGTCTATGTCAGTGTTTCCTTGGGTGTATGTGTGAGTTTGTGTTTGTGTGTGTGTGTCCATTGTCTGTTTCGTTTTAGGACATTTTGACCTTACTACTGATTATTCACATCTTTCTACAGACTTTGAGGCTAATGAGACCTTTCCGGAAGTCACCAATCCACCATTTACCCTTTCAATTATTGTTTAGGCACTTCAGGGCTCTTCCTTTCAGCCACTGCATGCTATTGTCATCATTTAGTTGGCATCTTCCTACATCAAAAGATAATCAAAAATCCATATTTTGTTTTGTAAATCTCCTTTTTTGACAAAACTGTAGTCTACCTCATTACTTGTCAGGTCAATGTAAACAAGTGCTGAGTGTCTGTTTGGGTGTCTGAGTGTGTTTGTGTGTTTCTTTGCATGTTTGCTAGAGTGTCTATATGTGAATCCTTATGTGTGAGTGTGTGTTTCAGTGTATGAGTGTGTCTATGTGTTTCTTTGTTTGTGTGTTACTACCTTTACAACATTTTCAAGTTTGACTACACTTAAGAATAAAGTTCATATATGTTTTAGTCACTTGGTTAAAAATTGCACATGTCAAAGGGGGGGGGGGGGGGGCTGATTAATGGTTAAGTCATGGGCCCCAAAATTTCTAATAGTGGCCCTGCCTGCTTATTCTGTTCAAATTTACAGAATTAAACCACAGAGATTAAACATTAGGAGTTATACTGCAAGGAGTAGACTATCAAGTGGGCAACCTAATAGTAATGTCCAGTAACTTTAGAGAATGCAGCCTCCAGCTCAGTATAGGAGTAGAAAAGTTCTGCTGTAAAAAAAAAAAAAGCCTTGGCTCTTGGCTAAAGGTTGCCTTATTTATCAGATTGTAGATCAAATGGAAAAGGTATCATTCTCAGTGAACAACATTTGTAGGTATCCATTAGGCTGTCCAACCATCATTATATGTATGTAACTGTTAGTTAGAATCAACAGCTGCCTGATAGTCCCCTTGGTAAACAGAGACAGGATGCTCTGTGTATATCAGTCACTTAGAGATGTATGATATGTGTTACTTCCAAAGGCGTTGTATACATATGCTGCGCTTAATTATGACATTGACGGCTTATAAGATCAGTGTCCAAAGTCAAATGATCAACAGCGTACCATTTGCTTTGCGTACAATAAGCTAAATTTGTTCACTGGGCAATCCTCACTCCAAAACAAAAGGGCAGACAGATAGCCAAATTAGAAGGTGAGAGAACTTGGTAATAACAGTTTATATGCTGCAGTCCAATACTATAAAACATTACAGATTTATATAGAAAGGTGGGGATAGGTAGATAGCCTTAACACCCAGACTTAGGTACGAGCCAGATATGGAGTGTGAACATATATGTCTAGGAGTTAACAACAACTGTCCTACCTTCTTATCAGGTTTTGGTACCTTGTTTCACAGCACTCTTTACTTCAACAAGTAGATAGTGTCGCTTCTATCCTGGAGACATTGATGGGGGTCTAGATATCTCACCGATGTCCACTTCCCATCTCTACAGGAACCGCAGCATCTAATGGCTGTGTGTTGTTCACTTCTTCCGTTACGCTCATGTCTCCACCAATACTGAACCTTGCAGTATTCACAAGTCCAACACTGCTGCATATCTTTCCCTAATTAGCCTCAGTAGAGAAAAGGGGAGTAATAAAGGGAAGGTAAATACCTATAGAATAACATATCAGCCAAGTCTAAACATTTAAAAAAAAAAAAAATAACATCCTTTTTACTGCAATTTTTCATTAACTCCACCTACCATTTATTTTATTTGTTGGAGCCAATTTGGTCTTTAGTCTGCAGACAACCACGGTCATATTGTTAGTATAAAGTACATTGTTTTGCACATTAGTGTGCGCTGGTATTAAACAGTGGAGCGCAAATATCGCTTTCACTAAAGCGTGATATATATATATATATTTAAAGGGGCACTGAACCCAAATTTTTTCTTTCGTGATTCAGATAGAGCATGCAATTTTAAGCAACTTTCTAATTTACTTCTATTATCAATTTTTCTTCATTCTCTTGCTATCTTTATTTGAAAAAGAAGGCATCTAATCTGTTTTTTGGTTCAGAACCCTTGACAGCACTTGTTTAATGGTCAGTTAAATAATTCCACCAATCAGCAAGAACAACCCAGGTTGTTCAACAAAAATGGGCCGGCATCTAAACTTGCATTCTTGATTTTCAAATAAAGATACAAAGAAAATGAAGAAAATTTGATAATAGGAGTTGTTTAAAATTGCATGCTCTATCTGAATCACAAAAGAAAAACATTGGGTTCAGTGTCCCTTTAAATATAATGTTCATATCAATTTTAAGCTATAAAACTTGCTCAGAAATTAAACTAGTCATCAGAATGTTCATATATGATGTGCTCCTGATTATACACTTCAACCAAGGATAACCAAAGAACAAAGCAAATTTGATAGCAAAGGTAAATTGGAAAGGTGTTTAAAACTGAATATTCCATCTGAATCATGGACATTTCATTTTGACTGCTGTCCCTTTAAATGTATTAATTATGAAATTATTCAAGAGTATACAAATGATTAAAGTGATGGTAAATCCAAGCGAATAACAAGCGCTCAGATTTACCATCACTAAAAATGAAGTGTAGTTTAAGTGATCAAATATGTAAGAAAAAGAGTGCTAAACTCACCCTGAAAGTGCCGCTGCACATCACTAAACTCAGCGGCTCCGGCAATCCACAGCACATTGGTCTCCTTCAATGAGGTGACGTTTGCACCTCTAAACCAATAGGCGTGCGTGTCACCTGACAGTGTTCTGTATGCTAGCACGGCTATTGGTGTTAAAAAAAAATGTTCATATGAACTTTAAACTATGAAACTTGCACAAATGATAAATGATCACCAGAATAATCGGTAAAGTCAAAATAAAACTTATATGATTTACATAGAACTTGCAAATTTAATCAACCTTCCAATTTACTCTATTATCACATTTGTTTTTTTTTCTCTTGGTATCTTTTGTTGAAGAGTATACCTTGGTAGGCACAAGAGTAGTAATGCACTATTGGAGGATAGCTTCTGATTGGTGGCTGCACTTATATGCCTCTTGTGATTGGCTCATCTGATGTCTTCTGCTAACTTCCAGTAAAGTATTGCTCCTTCTGGGCTTACTTTTCAACAAAGAATAACAAAACAACAAAGTGAAATTAATAATAGAACTAAACTGGAAAGTTGTTTAAAACTTGCTCTATCTAAATCATGATTTTTTTTTACTTTACTGACCCCTTAAACTATATTATAGAATTATTCAAAAAATTTGAAATTATTAATTGCACATATGTCATGAATTGAAATAAGTGGAGCTAGAATGTAGATTTAAGCATATTTAGGCTAGACAAGTATGGTATTTCCATATTATTGTGCCAAAATAGTTTCTAATTATGTAATTCAGCATTACATTCAACACTAAAGGGACAATATAACACTGAAATTGTCAGCATTAAATTTGATAGTAATGTATTATAAGTAAGGCATTTAAAACCAATGTTGTCCATAAAAATAATCTAGTTCTATACTTTAAAATTCAAAGTAGAAAGTAGATATTTTCTGCAACCATGTGGGTGCTTGTGTAACTCCTACATGCTGCCTCTTGACTGTAACTGATTTTTGTTTTTTAATTTGCGTTAGTAAATGAAAGTCCCATCATTGAGACATTCAGGGCAGTAAGTGCACATTCTGCTTTGTGTCTATGGGGCAGAAGGTAATGTAATATTGCCCCCAGCTTTTATAACATGAATAAAACAGCTTTACAGCAGTATAGAAGTTTATATTTGTATGGACATTGTTTAAAATGATTTACTTACATATTTTTCAGTTTCCTTAATGAAATCCATTTTTTTATTACGCATATTAAAAAGTAGCAATCATTCATTACTTATTGTCCTTATTGTTTGTGTTTAATTTTTATCAGCACACTGTATAATTTATTATGCCACAGTTTGTCTAAATCTGCTACGTGCAACATACTGATCGCTTAGATCAATGAACAAATTTACTGAGTATACCAATATATGACTGATGAATATCATCAGTGGCTTCTAGCTCATTCTGTTATTGGTAAAGTGACTTTTTGTTGCCTTAAACCACTGCTTCTATTATTACAACCTTTTCCAACATAGTTGATTAAAGCAGTGATTTGCAACCTTTTTTTTTTTTTGCTGTGGCACACTTTTTTACATTAAAAAATCCTGTGGCACACCACCATCCCAAAATTTTACAAAATCACACATTGTAGCCTAATACAGGATATATATACACACTGTACTGTCCTGCCATTCCTCCTACAAACTATACATGACATATTGACATTCATTCACAAACAATCATAATGATTGTCTATGAATGAATGTCAATGTCATGGTTGTAAATGATGCCTGATGAGCCCGTCACATACCTCCCAATATTTCAAAATTTGAAAGAGGGACACCCCCGCACTGTTGTCAGTCTGCCGCGGCACACCTGAGGATCTCTCACGGCACACTAGTGTGCCACGGCACACTGGTTGAAAAACACTGGATTAAAGAATTATAACCAAAAACATTCTGGTAAAGGATTCTGCACTGGAAAACTAGGACCTACTCATTGTTGGAGTTGAGCATTTGGTAACTCATTATCACACTGCTGCATGTTCTATATAGCGCTAACAACATATTAAAGGCATGTAAAAACGTAATATTGTTTATAGTATGCACCAAAAGAAAACCAAGTAAACATACTCAAGTGGGTATTCCAATAGATCAATGAACTGTGCTGGACTGGAAAAACATACAAATATTGCTGAGTTCTTGGGTGCCAGAGAGAACTAAAATGGACTAATTTGCAATGTGTTTTCTCTGGTATACAGGCCGTTAATCTTACCTTAGCTCTTATCCTAACTCTACCCTTAAAGGGATAGTAAACAACTTGAGGTTTTTATATAAAATGTTTAGTTATGAGTAATGAAACAACTTTGCAATAAATTTTCATTATTTATTTTTCCCCTTGTTCATATAATTTAGCTCTGAAAATTGATCAATTTCTAATCCTCAGAACTGAAAACAAACCTTGCTGACTTCTCAAGGCTAACTATCTGTCACAATGTGGCTCTATCAGATAACAACTGTGAAACAAAGCATTGTATACTAACTTTATGACTGTGGCTAGTCTTGTAACCTGTGGACTAAAGCCCGGATTGGCTCTTCCAAATGAGGCGATTGGTGGGTAGAGTTTTGATATTGAAAAAAAATTGCAGTAAAAAGGATGTTAATTTATAAAAAAACAAACAAACATTTAAATGTGAGACTGCATATCAGCTTTAGGGCGAGATTACAAGTGAAGCGCAATGGACTTTGTACTAGCGCACTGTAGATTTTGCGATCCATTTTTCTCCCACTGATATTACAAGTCGCGAGAAATTGCCATTGCGCTAGCGAAATAGTCTTTTCCACTTCAATCCATACCGCGATCTAAGAGCTCTTGTAAAGAGTGTTCTGAAATAAAAAAGTTGCACAAAACACAACAAAAATACATTTCAAAGTACACTTACATCCATAAACTACACTATTAACCCCCTAAACTGCCATCCCCCACATTGCAAACACTAAATAAAAGTATTAACCCCTAAACTGCCATGACCCCACATCTCAAACACTAAATAAAAGTTTTAACCCCTAAGTCACCATCCGCCCACATCGCAAACACTAAATAAAAGTATTAACCCCTAAACCGCCACCCCTATATCGCAAACTATCTAAATAAATTATTAACCCCTAAACCACAATCCCCCCACATCGCAAACTAACAAAATAAAATGTTAACCTCTAACCAATCTTCTCAAAGCTTTATCTTTCTTTAATAATAGGGAGAAAAAAAAATCCTTATATTAAAATTGTAATTATACTCAGAATAGAAGGAAAAAACATTTAACCTATAAAACAAATTCAAAATACAAATTTCTTTCTGGAAAAACCCCCAATTGTAATATGTAATATAATACTCTATAATTTTAACAAAGTAACAAATTGTACGCCAAGTCAGTTGAAATTAAGAATGCTTACAATATTCATTTTCTTTGTCTCTGATTTTTATGAGAGAAAGAAAATATATTATGCTCTTTAATACCATAAATAATGATTGCGGAACATTTTTATTGAAATTTCTTTGTCTGAGCATTTTTCTCTGAGCCAATATATAAACAGAGAAAAAAAAGAGACATTAGTTTATCATAGATACAAAAAAACGTAGGTATTTGAGGAAAATATTGAATACATTTATTTACAATATTAATTATATCACTATTTTAAATTGAGGTTCTTTTATAATTATTTATATTTTTTATCAATAAATATGTCCTGTTCACATTTTATTATGATTATGACCTATAATTAATAAAATATAATTGAAATAAAATGAATAATAAAAATATAACTGTGCAGTATCTGACTTTGATATAGGATTTTATGGCTGTGATTGAAGCCATACAAATTAACTCTCCCTTTGGCTTTTTGTACAAATGATATATATTTAAGGCAACGTATCCAGAAATGACATCACGATTTGGCTGGATGGTGTGTCTGCATTTGTGTAGGTAATTCTAGGAGAATTCTTGGCACTTCTTTTTGCTGGACAGTGTAAAACTCCTTCATCGCTGATCAGAACTGACTGTATATTCCTATTGTATATTTCTTGCTGTTATTTGTAATTGCCTGGGTTAACCGTGCTCTTGTGATTTTGGATGCCAAATACTCAGATCCTCAACTATAATTAGAGCTACAACAGCATATGTTTATACTCTGATCTATTGCATTTGCTATTTTTCCTCATCTTTTTCTTGCATCTTATTATCAGATTTCCAATTGTGACAATTTTCTTAATCTACAGGGATTTTGCCATGTATACATAAGGTCACAGAGGATTAACCTCCTTGCTTCAAGAAAAGCCTGGAGCCTAACAAAGTGCAATGCATTGCAGACTTTTCCTCAGTGTGTGTTATGTGTTGTATTATATATATATATACATACTAGTTTACTACTATATATATATATATACTATATATACAGCAGATAAATAGATAGATGATAGATATACATATACACACATAAAAATCTTCATGCAAATAGCCATTTAGCGTGTATGTATATATATATATATATATATATACTGTATATACAGTAGATAAATAGATAGATGATAGATATACATATACACACATAAAAATCTTCATGCAAATAGCCATTTAGCTTGTATATATATATACTGTATATACAGTAGATAAATAGATAGATGATAGATATACATATACACACATCAAAATCTTCATGCAAATAGCCATCTAGCATGTATGTATATATATATATATATATATATATATATATATATATATATATATATATATATATATACTGTATATACAGTAGATAAATAGATAGATGATAGATATACATATACACACACATAAAAATCTTCATGCAAATAGCCATTTAGAGTGTATGTATATATATATATATATATATATATACTGTATATACAGTAGATAAATAGATAGATGATAGATATACATATACACACATAAAAATCTTCATGCAAATAGCCATCTAACATGTATGTATGTATATATATATATATATATATATATATATACTGTATATACAGTAGATAAATAGATGATAGATATACATATACACATAAAAATCTTCATACAAATAGCCATTTAGCGTGTATGTATATATATATATATATATATATATATACATATATACTGTATATACAGTAGATAAATAGATAGATGATAGATATACATATACACACATAAAAATCTTCATGCAAATAGCCATTTAGCGTGTATGTATATATATATATATATATATATATATATATATATATATATATATATATATATATATACTAGTATTTACTAATCTGAGGTTAAACATAAAAAGACCAGCATTGACGTTTTATATGTATTGGGCTCATTTTCAGTGACAGTAATAAGTGAGAGTCATCAAAATATATCAGTTCCTCAAGCTAATTGATGATATAACACTATTCACAGATGACCTATAGGTTTTAGTGTTATAACCCTGTACTTCTAATGCCCCATACTCCTAGTGGCCCTAACTGTGACCTGGTCACCCTTTGCTCTTAACCTTTACCATACTATCCACTCCAACCTAAAACTAACTGTTACCACAGGCCAAAAGTGAATTTATACTTTCTGCTGTTTAGACAGTGGGAAATATGCAGTGTCATGAGCCCACAACAACACAACAATTGTGGTCCATATTTACGTCATGTACTGTATATTTGTCATAATAATAAAAATAATACATATATACATTTCAAAATGACATGATTTGTAATGCCTAAAAATAAAATTCAATATTTAATATCCATAAACAGAATTATGATTTATACTAATGTATGCACAACGGATTAAATTAAGGTATCCATTTTAAAATCATGATTAAAGGGATACTAAACCCACATTTTTTTCTTTCATGATTCAGATAGAGCATGCAATTTTAAGCACCTTTCTAATTTTGTCCTATTATCAATTTTTCTTTGTTTCCTTGATATCTTTATTTGAAAATGCTGGAATGTAAGGTAAGGAGCCAGCCCATTTTTCCTTCAGCACCTGGGTAGAGTTTCTGATTGGTTTGCTACATTTAGCCACCAATCAGGAAGCACTACTCAGATGCTAAACCAAAAATGGGCCGACTCTTAAGCTTACATTCCTGCTTTTTCAAGTAAAGATAGCAAGAGAACGAAGAAAAAATGATAATATGAGTAAATTAGAAAGTTGCTTAAAATGGCATGCTCTATATGAATCATGAAAGAAAAAAATGTGGGTTTAGTATCCCTTTAATATAATTTGCTTCAAACTCAAACCGCAATAAAAAATAAAATGTTACTTACAGAATGAGGACAAAAATAATTTACAAAAAACACTGACATTTACTAATTTTTTTTAGAAAGCACCAACATTTTATATACTATTATCCAAACATATATCTGAGTAAAAGCGTAACCCACCCAACACACACTCCAATAGGCTGGCTGGTTCTGCCTTAAAGGAACACTGAAACGTTTCAACATTTTTTTGACTAAAGGTTTAGGAAGTAAAAGCTCTTTAGTTAAAGGGACAGTCAAGTATAAATTAAACTTTCATTATTCAGATAGGACTTTTAATTTTAATCGACTTTCCAATTTACTTTTATCATCAAATTTGCTTTTTTCTCTTGGTATTCTTAGTTTAAACTAAACATAGGTAAGCTCATATGCTAATTTCTAAGCCTTTGAGGGCTGCCTCTTATCACAGGCTTTTAAAATCTCTTTTCAACACAAAGAGACAGAAAGTACACGTGGGCCATATAGATAACACTGTGTTCAGGCACAGAAAGTTATTTAAGATCTAGTACAATACAATGCTAAATTTAAGACAATAGATGATAAACAGTCACAGTCATGTGATCAGGGGGCTGGAAGAAGGTTCCTAGATACAAGGTAATCACAAAGGTAAAACGTACATTAATATAACTGTGTTGGTTATGCAAAACTGGGTAATGGGTAATAAAGGGTTTATCTATCTTTTAAAACAATAACAATTTGATGTTTGACTGTCCCTTTAAAGGGAAAGTAAACACCAGAATTTTTGTTGTTTAAAAAGGTAGATAATCCCTTTATTACCCATTCCCCAATTTTGCATAACCAACACAGTTATAATAGTATACTTTTTACCTCTGTGATTACCTTGTATCTATGGCTCTGCAAACTGCCCCCTTATTTCAGTTCTTTTGACAGACTTGCATTTTTAGCCAATCAGTGCTTGCTCTTAGGAGCTTCAGGAGCCTGAGCTCAATGTTATCTATATGAAACACATGAACTAACGCCCTCTAGTGGTGAAAAACTGTAAAAATGCATTCAGATTAGAGGTGGCCTTCAAGGTCTAAGAAATTAGCATATATACCTCCTAGATTTAGCTTTCAACTAAGAATACCAAGAGAACAAAGCAAAATTGGTAATAAAAGTAAATTGGAAAGTTGTTTAAAATTACATGCCCTATCTAAATCATAAAAGTTTTTTTTTTTTTTTACTTGACTGTCCTTTTAATACTGCTGTATCAGTTGAGTATGGTTACTACTAAAGCTCATTGACATTTTACAAACTATCTTCCTCACTCCACAAGCCTCTTCTCTAGTTTTAAAAGTTTCAAGCACTCTTTAAAGTCTCTACTGTTCGTGGATGCATATAATTACACAATTTTAAAATTAAATAGAGATCTATTCTCTGTTTAATTTTTGGAGCTCTAATTGCTATTGCAAGCTTGGGGTAGCAATAACCATCCACTTGTAATGACTGGTTATTTATCACACCCTCCCGTAAATGGGCGAATTTGCCCGTTTATGGGTGCGTGATAAATTACCGCTCCACTTGTAATCTACCCATAGTTGTGATAAATGACTCAATACATTATAACTCTCACAGCAAAGGAGAACTGCTAGGAATGCCAAAAAACTATTATTACAACCTCAGAACTTTACAACAAATACTTGCCAATGGGGTTCTGTATATGTGTGTAATTGTTAAATATTCAACTCATTTTTGTTCTTGTTTGTTTAAGTCATTGGATAGAATGGATTAATCTCGCAAATGCGAATGAGGGGCTTTACCATGGGGTGTTCCAGGATGTAGCTGTGATTTTTCACTTAAACCGTGACTCTGCATGTTGGATTAAAATTTCCCCGTGGGATGTAGCATCACAGGTGGAGATTGCAGGCAGACAGGTTCCCTACTTGCAAACCTGTCCACCTGCAATGATGATACATTTTGCCCTTTGTGTTGAGAAGTTAACAGTTGCAAAATGACTCTATGGATTATTGAGCATTTTCCTCAAAATGACTGTCAATTTTTACAAAAACATATGGTTGCTACTTAGCTTTTTTATGTAGGGAGGTTACTCACCTTTCAATTAATTACTATTTTACTTAAAAGCTTGCAATAAGCATATATATTAATATCAAAATCAAACTGTGATCGAAATAAAAAAATGTTGACACAAATATTTTGCCCTTAAACCCTAACAAATATTTGGAAACATTCCCTTTAATCTTACACACAGGTTTATTTAACCAATATTTATTATGATTAGACTGAACAATAACATGATACATTTTGTTTAAATTATCAGGATTACTTTCTATTAACTTGTATGAAGACATTACATGCATGTATTTTATTTACTCTTGATAACTGATATGTGTTTATTGCCTATTCTTATTCTATAAGGGAATAAAGTCTAGGGTAACATTTCTTCTCGTTAATACTTTCTGGTTGTGTTATGACTGTCTTGGGATTCCACATGAGCTTTTTTGCCTATTATTGTTATCCTGTGGTTTTAATAATGTCTAATCAGGGGATCATAGAGGGAGAAAGGGGAAAACCTAAAATAAAGAAATGAGAGCTATGCAGATCCTTAAAAATGTTTAAAGGGACAGTACACACCAATTTTCATATAACTGCATGCACAGATACTTTTCTAAATATCCAGTATAAAACCTTTTAAAAATGTACTTAGAAGTTCCTAGTTTAGCAGTGTTGCTGAGGTTAGGTTGGGACACCCAGTGAAAGTGGCTGGGAAAACAAGAAGTGCAGACACCCCCCCCCCCCACCCTGTGCAAATTAAAATACAGATTAGACAAACAGAAGCCAATAGTAGTCTGTAAACGCATGTATACATCTGACACTGTGAGGCTTGGTTAGGAGTCTAAAAACCAACACAATCACCTAGATTACGAGTTTTGCGTTATGATTGAAAAAACAGCGTTATGGGGCCCATAACGCTGCTATTACAAGTCTTGTCGGTATAGGTGTACCGCACACTTTTTAGCCTGTCACGCAACGTCAGTACTGCACTTTTAAAATAGTCCTTTTTCAATGGGACTCCCATAGCGCCAGTATTACGAGTTTGCCTGGGAGGCCAAAAAGTGAGTGGTACACCCTATACCGACAAGATCCGTACCGCCATCTGAAAGTCAGTAGTTATGAGTTTTACGTTACAACGCTGTACCATAAAACTCATAACTAAAGTGTTACAAAGTACACTAACACCCATAAACTACCTATTAACCCGTAAACCGAGGCCCTCCAGCATCGCAAACACTATAATAAATGTATTATTAGTTTAGGGTCTGGGCATGTAAAAGAGCTAAATGCCCTTTTAAGGGCAATGCCCATACAAATGCCCTTTTCAGGGCAATGGTTAGCTTAGGGTTTTTTAGAAAGTTATTTTATTTGGGGGGGTTGGTTGTGGGGGTGGTGGGTTTTACTGTTGGGTGGGGTGTTTGTATTTTTTTAACAGATAAAAGAGCTGTTATCTTTGGGGCAATGCCCCACAAAAGGCCCTTTTAAGGGCCATTGATAGTCTATTGTAGGCTAGGGTTTTTTGTTGTTTTTTTGGGGTGCTTTTTTATTTTGATAGGGCTATTAGATTAGGTATAATTATTTTTTATTTTTGATAATTTGTTTCTTATTTTTTGTAATTTAGTGTTTGTTTTTATATGTAATTTAGTTATTTTTATTTTTAGTAATTTTAGTGTTTATTTTTTTTGTCATGTTAGGTTTTAGTGTAAGGCAGGTTAGGTTTTATTTCACAGGTTGTATTTATTTTAACTAGGTAGTTAGTAATTTACTTACTAGTCTACCTATTTAAAATAAGTACAAACTTATCTGTGAAATAAAAATAAAGCCTAAGCTAGCTACAATATAACTAATAGTTATATTGTAGCTAGCTTAGGTTTTATTTCACAGGTAAGTTTGTATTTAGTTTAAAATAGTTATTATTTAGTTAATAATTGTAACTTTAGTTTAGCTGAATTTTAATTATGTTAAAGTTAGGGGGTGTTAGGCTTAGGGTTATGTTAGGGTTAGGGTTACGTTAGGGTAAGGGTTAGGTTTAAGGGTTAATGAATTTATTTAGTGTTAGTGATGTGGGAGGCCAGAGGTTTAGGGGTTAATAACTTTAGTATAGTGACATCGGGAGTGGCAGATTAGGGGTTAATAGTTTTATGTAGGTGGCTGCGATGTCAGGGGTGGCAGATTAGGGGTAAATAACTGTATGTAGGTGGAAGTGATGTTGGGGGTGTCAGATTAGGGGTTAATAACTGTATGTAGGTTGCGGCAATGTTGGGGGTGGCATATTAGGGGTGTTTAGACTCAGGGTTTATGTTAGGGTGTTAGGTTTAAACATAACTTTTTATTTTCCCATAGACATCAATAGGGCTGCGTTACAGAGCTTTTCATTCCGCAATCACAGGTGTTAGGCTTTTTTTTGCCGGCTCTGCCCATTGACGTCTATGGGGAAATCGTGCACAAGCACGTCAAAGCAGCGCTTGTTTCGGTGCGGTATGGAGCTCAACACAACCATTTCACCCACACAAGCCTGCTTTTTAAAACTCGTAATACCAGCGCTACAGGGAGGTGAAATAACGCTGCATTTGTGGCGGTCGTTAAAATCCCTATAGCGCTCAAAACTCGTAATCTAGCTGAAAGTTATTAAAAAATAAGGAAAAAGATACATTGTTACAAAAACACTCCCAGATGGGCTATATTAATGGATCATCTACAAAACATTTATGCAAAGAAGAATTTTGTGTACTATATCTCTTTAAAGATTGACAAGGACACAATGGGGTTGCTCACAATCCTTTAGAGAAGATTATTAAATGATGCATCAACAAAAATGGTGAATTTTGTAGAAAATCATTAGATAACATTTTCTTAAAGGGCCACTAGTGTCAAAATTAAAGTTTAATGATTAAGATAGAGCATGCAATAAAAAAAAGAACTTTCCAATATGCTTCCATTATTAAAGCGTAAACATTTTTTTATATGCACCCTTTCTGAGGCCCCAACTCCTAATGAGCATGTGCAAAGTGCACACTATGGGGCCGATTTATCAAGGGCCGAATGGAACAGGATGCCCCTGTTTCTGCACGAGCCTTCAGGCTCCCCGGAAACAGCAGTTATGAAGCAGCGCTCTAAAGACCACTGCTCCTTAACTGGTCCACCTGCTCTGAGGCTGCTGACATCAATCCGCCCGATCTCATACGATTGCGCTGATTGACACCTTGAATCTGCAGGGGGCAGCATTGTACAAGCAGTTCACAAGAGCTGCTTGTGCAATGATATATACGCTGTCGGCATTCATCGATGTCTGTTGGACATGATCCGCTGAGCGGATCATGTCGGAAAGACCGATTATAAATCGGACCCTTTATACGTAAATGCATTTTGTGATTGGCTGATGGCTGTTACATGATACAGGGAGGGGGAAAATTGGATTAACTTTGGAAGAAAATATTCTACTGCTGATCTCAAATTCTAGCAAGTATTGTGTGATTGTATTTTTATTATGTATTTGTCAATTATTAGATTCTATTGAATTAAGTGATCCTTTAAAGGGACATGGAACCCAAAATTTTTCTTTCAGAATTCAGATGCAGCCTACAATTTTAAATAACTTTCCAATTTACTTATATTATTAATTTTTTATTCATTCACTTGGTGTCCTTTTTTTGAAGGAGCAGCAATTCACTACTGGAAGCTAGCTGAACACATCTATGAGCTAATGACGATTATCATATATGAGCAGCCATAAAACGGCAGTTAGTTCCCAGCTCATGAGCCTTTCTAGGTATGCTTTTCCACAAAGGATACCAAGAGAACAAAGCAAATTAGATATAGAAGTAAATTGGAAAGTTGTTCAAACGTGGATGATCTATCTGAATCATGAAAACATTTTTGGATATGAGAAATCTAAAAGAGACAATAAAGATGTAGAGACATCTGTAGCTTTCTTACTGAGAAAAGTATGATAGAAAATGTACATAAAGTCTGTCCTTATGCATTAAATGAAGAAACTTTTAGTTAACCCTTTAAGTACTCAGGATGATACATGGCCAACATCCACAATATATATATCCCTAAACAGCCAGACAATGAAAGCTCTCAATCAAACTGGGAACAAGTGAAAGGTGCACAGACTTATGTAATCACCCTAGCAACATACAAAACATGTAAGTACACTGCACTCTCAGACTGGACTGGGTACACATCCCATAACCCTGCAACACGCACACCCCTGGGTGCTCAATAGCATTCTAATGGAAGCTGCACTGTCCCCAGAGTCCCAGGCAATTAACCCCAGACAGGTCAGGGTGCAAGACCCATAGGAAAAATTACAAAATTAATAAAGCACACAGAGAAAGTCCAGCACTCAGTTACAAACACTCAGCTAAGATTAAAAGCAAAACTGGAAGAGTTAGTTACTGCATCTGGCCAAATGGGGCAAGCCCAGGTACCACGTCAAGGTCTCTCCCAAAACCTGGGTCCCTAAACAGCAACACAATGCAAGCTCTCAATCAAACAAACTGGTAGCAAGTGAAAGGTGCCAGACTTATGTAATCATCCTAGCAACATACAAAACACGAAAGGGGACTGCACTCTCAGACGGGACTTGGTACACATGCCATGACCTTGCAACATGTGCACAATAGCACTCTCAGGAAGCTGCACTGTCCCTAGAGTCACAGGCAATGAACCCCAGACAGGTCGGGGTAAAAGGCCCATAGGGGAAATTACAAAAGAAATTAATACAGCACACAGAGGAAGTCCAGCACTCACTTATAAGCACTCAGCTAAGATTAAAAGCAAAAATTGAAGAGTTAGTTATACTACATCTGGCCAAAAACAAAATAAATGAATACAGTACACAGAGGAAGTCCAGCACTCACTTACAAGCACTCAGCTAAGATTAAAAGCAAAAATGGAAGAGTTAGTTACCACATCTGGCCAAATGGGACAAGCCCTAGTACCACGTCAAGGTCTCTTCCAAAACCTGGGTCCCTAAACAGCCACACAATGCAAGCTCTCAATCAAACAAACTGGGAACAAGTGAAGAGTGCACAGACTTATGTAATCACCCTAGCAACATACAAAAAACAGAAGGGGACTGCACTCTCAGGGGCCTATCTATCAAGCTCCGAACGGAGCTTAACGGCCCGTGTTTCTGGCGAGTCTTCAGACTCGCCAGAAACACAAGTTATGCAGGATTCAATACAGTCAACTAGCAGACTTAGAACAATGGCGTGGAGCTCCTGAGGAGTCACAGGTGGAGATGTGGAGAATAATAGGTAGGGTAGTGGAAAAAATAAAAGTAGTCCGGCAGCAAGAAGTAAGTATAAAAAAGTACTTACTTTATTAAAATAATAATGTAATAAAAGCAACGCGTTTCTCAGCCTATCAAATGGCTGTTTCATCAGGCTGAAACAGCCATTTGACTCCTGAGGAGCTCCACGCCATTGGCCTAAGTCTGCTGGTTGACTGTATTGAATCCAGCCTGCCTAGATTGCACCAGGGAAGGTGCTCTACTAAATGTGAGTGCATTTGATATTATTATATTTAACTCTGCCTGCACAAACAATACTAGGCCATATAGGTACTTCTGTGTTCCATATCATTATCTGCAGATTTACTGAATATCCATCGGAGGCCAGTCTTCTGGGTGACTGCAAACTGATCCCAGACTCTCCATCTGCACCACTAGGGGTGCCATACTAAATGTGAGTGTATCTATCTGATACCTTATTTATATTTGCCATCAAACAATATTGGGCCATGTGGCACTTCTGTGTTCTTGTATCATCCACCCTCATCTTGTTTTATTGCTTTTATTCTTGTGCTCATATTACAAGTAAAAAGTTATCACTCAACATTTGGAGGTCGGATAGCACAGCCTTGCTAACTCCCTCTTCTGTGGGGTATGCTACAAAACTATTTTCTGGCTTTCTCTTAAGCGCTAATCCGAAGGTGCACTAAGCCAAAGTGTGCTAAAGCCAGAGGTGAGTGAGTTTCAATAGGCTTGTTTTTCACTCCGAAGAAATGTTTATTTTAAAAATATATATTATGTATCGTTTAATATATATCTCTAGCTCTATATCTATATATCTATATATCTATATGGGTATTCCAAAATTGGTTCACTCTTTGTACCTTTACAGCCACCAGAGTGCTAACACTTTAAATAGAAAAACATTCTCCAAGAAAGCATTCATTGGTGATTTTTCCATAAAATATAATGGTTATCCCTTCAAATTTAAAATATTATGACAGTATAGGCATAACGTTTCAATGCCGCACAGGCATCTTTTTCAAATGCTATACAGATTGGTTTTCACCAGGTAAGACAAACACACACAAACACTTATTTAAATAATTTACATTGCTAATCAAGCCAACCACGGCTCTCCATTATGGCTCCACCCACTATGACTTCAGCACAAATAACGTCAGCAGTTAACTAGTGTGCACAAACCACTGTATCTAACTGTGTACAAATCACTAAACACAATAAAAACGTTTTTAATTAATTAAAAAAACATACAAACACTTCAGAGCCTCTTAGAGTATAATGTTCACTTTCAATAGACACTTTTCAATAGACAAATGTTCTCAAGAGGGATAAACAGAAAATATTGTATAGTTTATTGTCCCAATATCACTTGTCAGATGTTATAAAAAACATTAAGTTGACTCTAGCAATATAGTGTCACTTGCTACACATCCCAACTGGCATCTCTATAGTCCACCATAAAAAGGAGCAAAGTCCCACTTTGGACTAGATTACAATTGGAGTGCTAATTTATCACGTGCCCGCAAACAGGCAAATTTGTCCTTTTGGTTGGTTATTGCTACCGCAAGCTTGCGGTAGTAATTAGAGCTCAAAAAATTAACTAGAGATCAGATGTCTGGTTAATTTTCTAAAAGTCCAGAAGGATATAAAGAAACTTGAATCTGTGCAAAGGAGGGCTACTAAAATGTCTAAAAAAAAAGCGATGGGAAAGAGGTGATATGATAGCAACTTTTAAGTATATTAAAGAGTTTAATAAACCTGAGGCTGTGAGTATTTTACATAAAAAGAACAAGAGGTCATGATCTCAAGCTGAAGGGTAGTATATTTAGGACAATTTGAGGAAGCAGTTCATTACAGAAAGGGTGAATGATTCATGGAATAAACTTCCACAAAAGGTGGTAATGACAAACACTGTGGGGGACTTTAAGAATGCCTGGTTATCAGCATAAGGCCATCCTACTAATTAGATAAGGTTATACTTTTAGGAAATATTGGACAGACTTGCTGGTCCTAGGGCTCTTATCTGCCGTCAAAATCTATGTTTCTATAAATATTAGCTAGTGTATAAAATATAATAACGTGACCCATGATCTCTACTTTAATAACGCTTGTCTTGTAGTCCTGTAGTAGGTTTGCCAGATTTATTGTAAACGATAGGGAACACTAAGGAATCAACATATTTCACATAGGAAATAGGCAAATTATACAGTAGCTACTAAACACTATTTTACAATTTGATATGGTTTATTACAACAAAACTCATAAAAATCATCTTCATTCACACAGTCTAGCTTAATACATTCAATTTATTGCTAATCTGTGAATTCTATCTCTCATTTAAGACACATACAGGTAGATTACAAGTTATGCGCGTTAGAGGGTATTTAACAAACGCAACAAAAGTTGGGTTATTTCCCCCTCCATAGCGCTGCATTACAAGTTTTCAGACAGCCGACTTGTGCGTGCGATATGGTTGCGTTGAGCTCCATACCGCACAAAATACAACCGCTTTTTTGACGTGCTCATAAACGCTTTCCCCAGAGACATCAATGGGGAGAGCGGATTAGAAAAAAAAACTGCGATCACAGAATGAAAAGCCCCGTAACGCAGCCCCATTTTATGTCTATGGGGAAAAAAAGTAACGTTTAAACCTAACACCCTAACATAAACCCCACGTCTAAACACTCCTAATCTGCTGCCCCCGACATCGCCGACACCTACTTAAACTTATTAACCCCTAATCTGCCGTTCCCGATATCGCTACCACCTAAATAAATACATTAACCCCTAATCTGCCGCCCCCGATATCGCAGCCACTATACTAAAGTTATTAACCCCTATTCCCTTGCACCCCAACATCGTCCACACTATAATATATCTATTAACCCCTATATCGCCGCTCCCCGACATCGCTGCCACTAAATAAAGCTATTAAACACTAAACCTCTGGCCTCCCATATCACTACCACTAAATAAACCTATTAACCCCTAAACCGCCAGCCCCCCACATCATAACAATCTAAATAAAACTATAACCCCTAAACCTAACCATAAACCTAACCGTAAACCTAACACCCCCTAACTTTAACATAATTAAAATAGAGCTAAATTAAAGTTACGATTATTAACTAAATAATACCTATTTAAAACTAAATACATACTTACCTGTAAAATAAACCTAAGCTAGCTACAACTTAATATTTATATTGTAGCTAGTTTAGGTTTTATTTTTATTTCATAGGTAAGTTTGTATTTATTTTAACTATGTAGACTAGTTAGTAAATAGTTATTAACTATTTACTAGCTACCTAGTTAAAAAATACAAACTTACCTGTGAAATAAAACCTAAGCTGCCTTACACTAAAACCTAACATTACAAAAAATAAAAACCACTAAAATTACAAAAAATAAAAAACCTACCATTACAAAACATAACAAACAAACAGCTAGATTACGAGTTTTGAGTGCTATAGGGAAAATAATGACCGCCACAAAAGCGGCGGTATTTCACCTCTCTATAGCGCTGCTATTACAGGTTTGAAATAAACAGGCTTGTGCGGGATATGGTGGCGTTGAGCTCCATACCTCACCCAAATACAAGCGGTGTATTGACGTGCTCGTACATGATTTCCCCATAGACATCAATGGGGAGTGGTGGCAAAAAAAAGCCTAACACCTGCAATCGCGGAAACAAAAGCTCCATAACGCAGCCCCATTGATGTCTATGGGGAAAGAAAAAGTTATGTTTAAACCTAACACCCTAACATAAAAACCCCTAATCTAAACACACCTAATCTGCTGCCCCCAACATTGCCGCCACCTACATTACAGTTATTAACCGCAAATCTGCCGCCCCCTACGTCGCCGCCACCTATATAAATGTATTAACCCCTAATCTGCTGGCCCTAACATCGCCACCATCTACCTACACTTATTAGCCCCTAATCTGCTGCCCCAATGTAGCCGCCACTATACTAAAGTTATTAACCCCTAAACCTCTGGCCTCCCACATCACACTACATAATTATATTAACCCCTAAAACCTAACACGAACCCTAACATAAACCTAAGCCTAACCCTAACCCTAACACCCCTTAACTTAAATATAATTAAAATAAATCTAAATAAACCTTACAATTATTACCTAAATAATTCCTATTTAAAACTAAATAAATACTTACCTGTAAAATAAAACCTAAGCTAGCTACAATATTACTAATAGTTATATTGTAGCTATCTTTGGTTTTATTTTTATTTCACAGGTAAGTTTGTATTTATTTTAACTAGGTAGACTAGATAGAATTTTATTTGGGGGGTTTGGTTGTGTGGGTGGTGGGTTTTACTGTTGGGGAGGGATGTTTGTATTTTTAATTGCTATGTAAAAGAGCTGATTTCTTTGGGGCAATGCCACGCAAAAGGCCCTTTTAAGTGCCATTGGCAGTTTAGTGTAGGCTAGGGTTTTTTTATTTGGGGGTGGGGGCTTTTTTATTTTGATAGGGCTATTAGATTAGGAGTAATTCGTTTTTATTTTTGATCATTTCTTTTTTTGTGTGTGTAATTTAGTGTTTTGTTTTTATTGTAATTTAGGTAATTGTATTTTATTAATTTAATTGTAATGTTAGGTTTAAGTGTAAGGCAGGGTAGGTTTTATTTGACAGGTAAGTTTGTATTTATTTTAACTAGGTAGTTAGTAAATAGTTAATAACTATTTAGTAACTATTCTACCTAGTTAAAATAAATACAAACTTGCCTGTAAAATAAAAATAAAACCTAAGCTAGCTACAATATAACTATTAGTTATATTGTAGCTATCTTAGGGTTTATTTTATAGGTAAGTATTATAGTTTTAAATAGCAATTATTTAGTTATTAATAGTAGGTTTTATTTAGATTATTTTAATTATATTTAGGTTAGTGGGTGTTAGGGTTAGGGTTAGACTTAGGTTTAGGGGTTAATAAACGGCGACGGGGCGAAAGATTAGGGGTTAATAAATGTAGATAGGTGGCGGCAAAGTTAGGGACGGCAGATTAGGGGTTAATAATATTTAACTAGTGTTTGCGATGCGGGAGTACGGCGGTTTAGGGGTTAATATGTTTATTATAGTGGCGGAGATGTCCGGAGCGGCAAATTAGGGGTTAATAATTTTATTTTAGTGTTTACGATGCAGGAGGGCCTCAGTTTAGGGGTTGATAGGTAGTTTATGGGTGTTAGTGGGTGTTAGTTACAGCTTTATAACGTAAAACTCATAACTACTGACTTTAGAATGCGTTACGAATCTTGATGGTATAGGGTGTACCGCTCACTTTTTGGCCTCCCAGGAAAAGCTTGTAATATCGGCGCTATGAAAATCCCATTGAAAAAAGACTTTACGCAATTTGCGTAAGTTGATTTGCGTTATAGACAAAAAAGTGTGCGGTGCCCCAAACCTGCAAGACTCGTAATAGCAGCGGTAGTGAAAAAGCAGCGTTATAACCTGATAACGCTGCTTTTTCACCATACCGCAAAACTCGTAATCTAGCCGTAAGATAGCTTCAATATAACTATTAGTAATATTGTAGCTAGCTTAGGTTTTATTTTACAGGTAAGTATGTATTTAGTTTTAAATAGGAATTATTTATGTAATAATTGTAAGGTTTATTTAGATTTATTTTAATTATATTTAAGTTAGGCTTAGGGTTACGTTAGGGTTAGGGTTACGTTAGGGTTAGGGGTTAATATATTTATGTAGAATTAGTGATGTGGGAGGTCAGAGGTTTAGGGGTTAATCATTTATTTTAGTATATTTCGTTGTGGGGGGCTTGCGGTTTAGTGGTTAATAGGTTTATTATAGTGGCGGTGTGGGCGGACGGCAGATTAGGGGATAATAATCTTTAAATAGTGTTTGCGATGTGGGAGGACGACAGTTTAGGGCTTAATAGGTTTATTATAGTGGCGACGATGTTGGGGAGCGGCAGAATAGGGGTTAATCATTTTTTAAGTGGTGGCGATGTCCGGAGCGGCAGATTAGGGGTTAATCATTTTATTTTAGTGTTTGCGATGCGGGAGGGCCTCGGTTTAGGGCTTAATAGGTAGTTTATGGGTGTTAGTGTACTTTGTGACACTTTAGTTATGAGTTTTATGCTACAGCTTTGTAACGTAAAACTCATAACTACTGACTTTAGATGGCGGTACGAATATTTTCAGTATAGGGTGTACCGCTCACTTTTTGGCATCCCAGGCAAACTCGTAATACCTGCGCCATGGGAGTCCTATTGAAAAAGGACTTTTTTAAAATTGCGGTACTGACGTTGCGTGACGGCCAAAAAGGTGTGCGGTACAGCTATACCTACAAGACTTGTAATAGCAGCGTTAGGGAAAAAGCAGCATTATGAATAACGATGCTTTTTTATAATTTTGATAGTAGTGTTAGGATTTTTTTAATGTGTATTTTAGTTTTCTTTAATTGGTAGTTAGTTTAATTTTAGTTTAATAGTTATATTAGTTAAATTTTTAGTTTAAACTTAGTTTTTTTAATTTGACAGGTAAGTTTTTAATTAATTTAAGATAGGGAAATTGTAAGTTTAATGTAAAGTTAGGGGGGGCATTAGGTTTAGGGGTTACTAGTTTAAATTAGTTTATTGCGATGTGGAGGGGCTTTAGGTTTAGGGGTAATAGTTTAATTTAGTATATTTTGTTGTGGTGCGCTTGCGGTTTAGGGGTTAATAGGTTTATTATAGTGGCTGTGGTGTCGGGGATCGGCGGAATAGGGGTTAATAACTTTAGTATAGTGGGGGCGATATGGGCAGATGGCAGATTAGGGTTTAATAATATTTAAATAGTGTTTGCGATGCAGGAGAGCGGCGGTATAGGGGTTAATAACTATTATAGTGGTGACGATGTCGGGGAGCGGCGGAATAGGGGTTAATAAATGTTATTAGTGGCGGCGATGTCGGGAGCGGCAGATTAGAGGTTAATAATTTTATTATAGTGTTTGCGATGCAAGAGGGCCCGGTTTAGGGGTTAATAGGTAGTTTATGGGTGTTAGTGTACTTTGTAACACTTTAGTTATGAGAACTACTGCTACGGAACTTGTTGTTATAGGCTGTAACGCAAGCTTTTTAGCATCACCGCAAAACTCGTAATGGCAGTGCTATGGAAGTCCCATGCAAAAACGTCATTTTTACGAGTGCGGGACTGACGTTGCGTTACAGGCTAAAAGGCTTGCGATACAGCTTTACCAACAAAACTTGTAATGGCTGCGTTGCTGTTTTAACGCTGAAATCACCATTTTTTTAAGCATTAAAACACAAACGCACACCTCGTAATCTACCAGAGTGGTAGTAAAGACATTAGACTTTCAGATACATCACAATACGAGTACAAAATAAGAGTACAAGAGTAAAATATTAAATGTTTGAAATGAAAATGTTACGTGGTGTAAAAATAAGGGAGGAAAATGATCTACTAGCAGATAAATAATAGAGCTTTGAAGACTATAAAAAAGTTTGGGGAAATAACGCATATCCCTGAAAATAAAGGAGGGTTAGCATCCATATCCTGTAGACCCATAGACCACCTATACCACACTAAGACTGAGACTGTGCCCCTGCATCCCCTTCATCTTAAATGGAAGATAAAGTAAAAATTAAACGTTTATGACGCATGCCATTAAAATATTTCCCATTTACTGTCATTATAAAAATGGGCACACTCTTTTTATACACACACTTTCTGAGGCACCAGATCCTACCGGACATGTGAAAGAGTTGACACTATAGACGTATATATATTGTGATTGACTGATGGCCACCACATGATACAAGGGGGACGGAAATGGAAGTAACTTTGAAATTAGTCAATAAAAATCTTCTACTCATTTGAAATGCAGACTGAAGGACCAATATCTAAAGCTCTCCTCTCTAGTGAGATGATCTAAGCAGTCTCGCCAGTACTGCTAGGTCTCTAAAAGAATTTTAGAATAATGTTAGCGTGAAAACAAATAATCTAGCTATGCTGAGTTCTGGAAGTGAAGAAGAGACAGATAAATTGTAATATAATGCTCAAAACCCCCTACAGTTTTTAAGTGATTTGTCCCTCTGCCGGCCCTAAGTTTAATTGCATTGACTTTTCATTAGGCTTTTTTTAATTATGCAATTCAATTGTATTTAATGGTCCCCTTATGATTCTTGGGTGTGGCCTAGCTTTACCTGAGCCTTTTTTTAAATTATTATTATTATTATTATTATTATTAATAATAATAAAACTTTACAAATATGCAAATCTGTGGTCTATGAGGTCTCAGTTTGTGGTTAATATTTTACAGAACAACACACACCGTTTTTATGAAGGTGAGGCCGAAAGGTTCCTGGGGTCAGTAAAACCCACCCATGCATTAGTTTAATTTTGACCCTCATATTGAGTAATAACAAATATTACTGAATAGGTAATCTACTTATGACATTCAAATGTTAAAATCAAGCACTAAAATACTAAAATCTTTATCCTTATATATAAAATCCTTTATACCCTGCTTCTTTATAAAGTTGTGCCCTACCTTTTCAAGGCCTATGCAATCTTCATCATAATATCCGACGTAGATGCCCCTGAGGATTAAAAAAAAAATGGCCTGGCAAAGTTATGTTTTATTCATTTCAATCCCCCAGCTAGGAGTGCTGTGTTCTAGTGGCATTTAATCCATGAAAAGCGTCCGCAGCTCACTGTATACTTTGGATCAGTACGCACGTTTTAAATATATTTTCTTTTACTTTACTATAACCCGTTCAAATTAACCTGACACAATGCCAGTGATTCATTCTATTTATTTTGTAATGCAACAGCAGATTCTTCCTTGAGCAAGCAGTTTATACATCTATTAAACACAGTCTGTGATATTTCATTACAAACACAAGTTTTTGCTTTTCATTGGCCTTTTTTAATATTTTCTTTTGATGTTTCTTCCTGTGCAATGTTGCTTTTATTTTGCAAGCATTTTTTATCTATAATTGGAAGTTTAAAGGGACGCTAAAGTCAAAATTAAGCGTTCATGATTGAGATAGAACATGCAGTTACAGTATAAGAGACTTTCTAGTTTACTTCTATTGTGTGCAGTATTTTTATATGCACACTTTCTGAGGCACCAGCTGCTACTGAGCATGTGATTGGTTGATGGCAGTCACATGATAGAGGTGGGCTGGCAAATTGAAGTATATGTTAAAAATTGTCAGAAAACATTCTACTGTTACTTGAGGAGAACAACATCTACAAATGGTATTATTAAAACGACTTTCCTAGTTAACTATTGCAATCTGTTTCCATCCGCACCACTGCTAACCCATCTAAATGCATCTTTTAGGTTATCAGGATGGGCCAACTGCACAGTTTTTCTATCACTATATGGTCGCTTTTATCTCTCACAAGTATCGTTTTAAACAACATTTATTTTTCTTGCTTGTTCAAGGATCGTTTACATTTTGCCGCAAATTGCAAACAAAATGGCAACCATGAGTCTCTATGTAAAACACATATCTTTTTTTTACTTTATTTTTACATTGTTTAAACTGTAAAAGCATGACCCAGCTGCCATGCTACTTTATATCTTCCTAAAAGATCCCTTAAACAAGATCAAATGAAGAGGTTTTTATAGGGGATGCGCTTCCATGCATAGTAAGTACATGGTAAGTACAAACTTGTTCACAAGAGTGCCTAACAAAATGCCTGTGCCTTCATGAGTTCGTTGTTTTAAAGCACAAGCACTTTAAAAGGCACTCTTGTGAATGAGTATGGCTCGTCACTTATAAAAACCTTTTCACAAAGGCCCAATCTCATTTAATGCTCTTTTAGAAGAAGGAAAGCAAAGTGACATTAGCGGAGACATTTGAATATGAATTGTTAAACAATTATGGATTTGGCAAATATAACTTTTCATTAAACTGGATTTTGTAAATCTCATAGAGGGATGTTGAATCTAGGCCCATAAATTGGACATCAGAGACAATGCCTACATCACAATAATTTGTAAAAAAAAAAAAAATGCAAATGGATTTTAAAGGGATATGAAACCCAAAATGTTTTTTTTGTGATTCAGACAGAGCAAACCATTTAAACAAAAGTTTCCAATTTACTTCTATTATCAAACTTGCTTTGTTCCCATAATTGTATGTGTTAAATAGATACCTAGGTAGGCATCTGGAGCTCTACATGGCAGGGAATAGTGCTGGTATCTAGTGATATTGCAAGGGGGTTAACATTTTTGTAAAACTGCTATCATAAAGTGCTCCAGAAATGAGTCGGCTCATAAGCATAGGTCCCTGCTTTTTAAAAAAAAGATACCAACCGAACACAGAAAAATGGATAATAGAAGTAAATTAGAAAGTTGTTTATAAATCACAGGCTCTATCTTAAACATGAAAGAAAACTGTTGAGTTTCATCTCCCTTTAATGTTTTCCCTAAAAAATAAAATATTAGACTTGTTTTTTCTTAGTGTTCCATATGTCACACTGGCATCAGAACTGATAGGCTCTTGAGTCGCTTGTTATGACCAGAGACAAGCACAATAATCACTACACAACAAATGCTATGAGGAATAGTCGATTTTAAATAAAAAGTTTACTTTGGAGCCACCTAGTGACAAAACTACAGAATACTACAGAGCTGATTAATTTAATACACAAAGCAACATTTAATTAAATGAACATACAGAATCAATTTAAAAAAATAAGTACTCGTGATTACAAAACAAACAATATATATTGTTTTAAATATGTACCTGATTTTGATAATTTTATGGTTGAATTTTCTCTTTCTCATTGTCCCCCATGCCTGACACAAGCATAAAGTGCTATAAATGTTTTATTTTGTCCTTTCACGTGCTTTGGGATGTGGTGTTACTGAAACACAAACATAATTTTCTTCTTTCATGATTCAGATAAAACATACAATTTTAAACTATTTTCTAATTCACTTCTAATATCAAACTTGTTTGATTCTCTTCTATCCTTTGTTGAAGGAGTAGCAAAGCACTGCTGGGTTATAGCTGAACACATCTGGTAAGCCAATGATAAAAAGGCATATCTGTGTAGCCACCAATCATTATCTAGCTCCCAATAGTGCATTGTTACTCCTGAGACTACCTAGCTATGCTTTAAAACAAAGAATACCAAGAGAATGAAGAAAATAATAGATGTAAATCAGAAAGTTGTTTAAAATAACGTGCTCTGTCTGAATCACAAAAGATTAATTTTGACTTTAATGTCTTTTTATCTTTGCAGGGGTTAAACCTTTCAGTTATATGCAAGCAGTAGTGCAATAAAAATGCTCTTCAATAGAGTTTTTCTTTCTTTCTACATTTCTATTTCTCTTTAAGGGTTACTAGAGGTTAAAAATTAATCAGCCCGCCGACTACAAGAAGGCGATCACGTTAAACAGGCTGTTAGATTGGTGCCAAAATGACCCTAACAAAGTGTGGACTCAACTGGACTGCGACATTCTAAACACAGACAATGCAGGCCTCACGGCCTGGCAAACTAAACAGCACAGACCAAAGGTTGTAACAGAATACCCCTTACTGACTGACTTTTTTCAAACTTGGGACAAGATTTTAAGTACCTCGACACACATATCCAGTACACACTCGCCACTTACACCGATCTACAATAATCCTGCATTGCTGTGGAACCTCAGAGAACACAACATGAATAGAAATACACGCTTAGAGGACAGAGTGTTTTTCACACTTATAGACAAACACAAACTTAAGACACTCAAAGAATTGCAGGAGCAAATACACACAACCACAATGAATTGGTTAACTTACACCCAAATAAACCACTACATATCCACGCATCAGCAAAAACAAGCCTTTATGACTCCTTTTGAAGCACTCTGTACACAGGAAACAACCCCAAGACATGCCATCTCGAAGTTATTTAAAATCATTGCGCTAGATGACGAACACACACTACCGTCATATGTTAAAGGGACATTAAACACTAAAAAAATCTTTCATGATTCAGGTAGAGAATACAATTTTAAACAACATTCCTATTTACTTCTATTATCTAATTTGATTCATTCTTTAGATATCTTTTGTTAAAGAAATAGCAATACACATGGGTGAGCCAATCACATGAGGCATCTATGTGCAGCCACCAATCAGAAGCTACTGAGCCTATCTAGATATGCTTTTCAGGAAAGAATATCAAGAGAATGAAGCAAATTAGATAATATAAGTAAATTAGAAAGTTGTTTAAAATGATATTCTCTATCTGAATCATGAAAGAAAAAATTTGGGTTTAATTTCCATTTAAAGCTTGGGAGAGGGAATTAAATACAGATATTACATTTCAGGAATGGCAAACAGCTTTCCAAGCTACCAAGAAATCGTCAATCTCTGCTAAGATACAAGAGTCAAGCTATAAGTTCCTCTCCAGGTGGTACCTCACACCTGCGAGATTGCAACGCATTTATAAGTCAGCCTCAGCAAAATGTTGGAGGGAATGTGGGGAGGAGGGCACAATCACACATATTTGGTGGTCCTGCACCAAGCTAGATTCTTACTGGACAGAAATGATCACCTATATTAATGATATTCTAGGCTATACTCTACCTAACTACCCTTGGACCCTCCTGTACATGTGCCTCCCAAAAACTGGAAAAAAGGAGCATAAGGCTCTACTGATGATTATGCTGAATAGCGCCAAAATATTAATTCCTAAAAATTTGGAAATCGCAAAATATACCGACATTAGCAGATTGGAAGCAGCAGGTCACAACATTATTACAATTGGAAAGATACCACCATATAACACAGGGTTCTGTTGACATTCATGAATATATGCTATCACTGTGGGAGGGAAGAGATGTCCGACCCAAGGGCTAAAGCTTTGCCTATTGCCAGAGAGTGGCTGTTGTTATGGAGTGGAATACTGTGTTCACAAACTTATGTTTATATGTATCTGTTTATACTGTGTTTGCAGGTTTGAAAGAGACCCCCCCTCCCCCTTGGCACAACAGCTGAGGGGAGGATTGGGATAAGGACATTTTCATTTAATTTTTCACAAACTTTGCTATACAGAACATTTGAATTAGGTGTTGGAATATGGACTTCATTTTCTTTTTTCTTCTCTCCTTAAAACAAAATTCACTGTATAAAATATTTGAAGATTATATTGTAAACTAATTGGTTTGCAACTGCATCCTTAATATGTTTTTTTTTAGATTTTTGGAATGACAAATAAAGCTTTTTGAAACTGAAGAAAAAAAAAAATCAGCCCAAGAGCCCTGATAGTAATGTACATCATTGACGATTACTGAAGTTGCTTAATGGAACAGAATGACTAAGGAGAACAATGGTCACAATATATGAACATGTGGTGATATATTCACAAACAACTAATTCATCTTTATTACACCAAAAGTTTGCCCAGATTGCAAAGAATACCCTGATAGTAGAATGGAGTCTGCAACTCACAACATCCCTGTCTTTATCTTTTGAAGCTCAAAGTATTAATGAGGCTCAGCAACATCATACTACAATGGTAGCTCTTTTTTCTTCTATTGCGCAAATTAGATCATGCTAAATTATTAGATTCTATTTCTAAGCTGTCACTACCATACTTTTTTATACCTTCTTAAAGCAGTACAAAGCTTTTACTACCAGCTACTACTTATAGATAATAGCTGTCTGTACAGAATAAGCTATTAACTGTTACCTCCCCATGGTCAGTTACACAATAAGCTATTAACTGTTACCTCCCCATAGTAAGTTACACAATAAGCTATTAACTGTTACCTCCCCATAGTAAATTACACAATAAGCTATTAACTGTTACCTCCCCATAGTAAATTACACAATAAGCTATTAACTGTTACCTCCCCATAGTAAGTTACACAATAAGCTATTAACTGTTACCTCCCTATGGTCAGTTACACAATAAGCTATTAACTGTTACCTCCCCATAGTAAATTACACAATAAGCTATTAACTGTTACCTCCCCATAGTAAGTTACACAATAAGCTATTAACTGTTACCTCCCCATAGTAAGTTACACAATAAGCTATTAACTGTTACCTCCCCATAGTAAGTTACACAATAAGCTATTAATTGTTACCTCCCCATGGTCAGTTACACAATAAGCTATTAACTGTTACCCCCCCCCCCCCATAGTAAGTTACACAAAAGTTATTAACTGTTACCTCCACATGGTCAGTTACACAATAAGCTATAAACTGTTACCTCCCCATGGTCAGTTACACAATAAGCTATTAACTGTTACCTCCCTATGGTCAGTTACACAATAAGTTAATAACTGTTACCTCCCCATAATAAGTTACACAATAAGCTTTTAACTGTTACCTCCCCATAATAAGTTACACAATAAGCTATTAACTGTTACCTCCCCATAATAAGTTACACAATAAGCTATTAACTGTTACCCCCTTATGGTCAGTTACACAATAAGCTATTAACTGTTACCTCCCTATGGTCAGTTACACAATAAGCTATTAACTGTTACCTCCCTATGGTCAGTTACACAATAATGCCTAGATTTAGAGTTCTGCGTTAGCCGTCAAAACCAGCGTTAGAGGCTCCTAACGCTGGTTTTTACCGCCCGCTGGTATTTAGAGTCAGTCAGTAAAGGGTCTAACGCTCACTTTGCAGCCGCGACTTTTCCATACCGCAGATCCCCCTACGCCATTTGTGTATCCTATCTTTTCAATGGGATCTTTCTAACGCCGGTATTTAGAGTCTTGGCTGGAGTGAGCGTTAGACCCTCTACTGACAAGACTCCAGCCGCAGAAAAAAGTCAGTAGTTAAGAGCTTTTTGGGCTAACGCCGGTTCATAAAGCTCTTAACTACTGTGCTCTAAAGTACACTAACACCCATAAACTACCTATGTACCCCTAAACCGAGGTCCCCCCACATCGCCGCCACTGTATTAAATTTTTTTAACCCCTAATCTGCCGACCGCACACCGCCGCCACCTACATTATCCCTATGAACCCCTAATCTGCTGCCCCTAACACCGCCGACCCCTATATTATATTTATTAACCCCTAATCTGCCCCCCACAACGTCGCCGCCAGCTACCTACAATAATTAACCCCTAATCTGCCGAGCGGACCTCACCGCTACTATAATAAAGTTATTAACCCCTAATCCGCCTCACTCCCACCTCAATAACCCTATAAGAAATAGTATTAACCCCTAATCTGCCCTCCCTAACATCGCCTACACCTAACTTCAATTATTAACCCCTAATCTGCCGACCGGATCTCGCCGCTACTCTAATAAATGGATTAACCCCTAAAGCTAAGTCTAACCCTAACACTAACACCCCCCTAAGTTAAATATAATTTAAATCTAACGAAATAAATTAACTCTTATTAAATAAATTATTCCTATTTAAAGCTAAATACTTACCTGTAAAATAAAAACCCTAATATAGCTACAATATAATGAATAATTATATTGTAGCTATTTTAGGATTAATATTTATTTTACAGGCAACTTTGTATTTATTTTAACCAGGTACAATAGCTATTAAATAGTTAAGAACTATTTAATAGCTAAAATAGTTAAAATAATTACAAAATTACCTGTAAAATAAATCCTAACCTAAATTACAATTAAACCTAACACTACACTATCAATAAATTAATTAAATACAATACCTACAAATAACTACAATTAAATAAACTAACTAAAGTACAAAAAATAAAAAAATATTTACAAACATTAGATAAATATTACAACAATTTTAAACTAATTACACCTACTCTAAGCCCCCTAATAAAATTACAAAAAAAACCAAAATAAAAAAATGCCCTACCCTATTCTAAATTAAAAAAGTTCAAAGCTCTTTTACCTTTCCAGCCCTGAAAAGGGCCATTTGCGGGGCATGCCACAAATAATTCAGCTCTTTTGCCTGTAAAAAAAAACATACAATACCCCCCCCAACATTACAACCCACCACCCACATACCCCTAATCTAACCCAAACCCCCTTTAAATAAACCTAACACTAAGCCCCTGAAGATCATCCTACCTTATCTTCACCATGCCAGGTTCACCGATCCATCCTCCGAAGTCTTGATCCAAGCCTCCGAAGTCTTCATCCAAGCCCAAGCGGGGGCTGGCGATCCATAATCCGGCTGAAGTCTTCTATCAAGCGGCGGCTGAAGAGGTCCAGAAGAGGTTCCAAAGTCTTCATCCTATCTGGGAAGAAGAGGAGATCCGGACCGGCAACCATCTTGATCTAAGCGGCATCTTCTATCTTCATCCGATGACGAACGGCTCCATCTTGAAGACCTCCAGCGCGAATCCATCCTCTTCTTTCGACGTCCAACTGAAGAATGAAGGTTCCTTTAAGGGACGTCATCCAAGATGGCGTCCCTCGAATTCCGATTGGCTGATAGGATTCTATCAGCCAATCGGAATTAAGGTAGGAAAATTCTGATTGGCTGATGGAATCAGCCAATCAGATTCAAGTTCAATCCGATTGGCTGATTGGATCAGCCAATCAGATTGAGCTCGCATTCTATTAAGCTATTAACTGTTACCTCCCTATGGTCAGTTACACAATAAGCTATTAACTGTTACCTCCCTATGGTCAGTTACACAATAAGCTATTAACTGTTACCTCCCATGGTCATTTACACAATAAGCTATTAACTGTTACCTCCCATGGTCATTTACACAATAAGCTATTAACTGTTACCTCCCCATAGTAAATTAAACAATAAGCTATTAACTGTTACCTTCCCACTAGCTTTCCTGCCCCATGGCCTAACTAACCACCAGCCCTTCTAGTATATTTAGCCTCCACGCAACCTCCTTGCACAACTTCCCCAAAATTTACAAGCTGCCCCCATACTCTTGCAGCAAAACTAGCCATAAAACAGAACTCCTCCATATGTTCCTGCCAAACTCCTAAACATCCATAGAGACTCCTAGCATTTAAGGGCCACTTTTAAAAATCTAATAACACCAAATAATGGGAAAAGATTACAAGTGGTGTGTAAATTGTTATTTTTTTCACTCAAGGGAAAGCAGATGCACACTAACTTCAGGACTACGGATATCGCAAATGCATTAGCTTCTCCCCTTAGACTTCAATGGATTGTGCGGAACAAAAAAAACGTAACACTTGTCGCTCGCGAGCTAACCCAACAACGCTTTATACTTACAGTGCTAAAACCAAAGGTAGAAATTAATATTTTACATTCCAATTTTATTTTTTATTTTTAAATATTTATATATATATATATATAGAATTATTTTTGTACCTATATATCTATATGAATATATACATATACAATCTATTTTAAAATACAAACTAACACTGGAATGTTAAATATTTGCAGTAAAAACACATTCATTTTTTTTCCAGCTTTTGAGGTATTTGACTGGAAAGGGCTCCCAAGTGCATATATAAGTATATAGATGTATATACATGTGTATATGTGTGTATTTATGTATGTACATATATAAATATAAATACACACATAGATAGATAGATAGATAGATATACAGATAGACATAAATACATATAAATATAAATATATAAAATACAAAAGAGATATGGGGGAAATGTAACCAGCGCTACAATCAGGAAGCCAAAAATAGAAATTATATAAACATCTAAAAAATGGTTAACTCATTTGGATGAAAAACATAAAACCTTAAACATACATAAAATACCACACATAAATATAAATATCAATATAAATATCAGGGTAAAGCATATGCAATAAAACAGCAGTCAAGGAAGGTGTGTATAAATACACGTTAAAAAGAAAGAAAAGAGAGTCCCAACATAGGAAATCCCAATTGGTGCCAATAGGGTGTATTTGTAGAAGAAGTAAGCCGTATATGTATGCTTCCTTCCAATTTCAAACACCCTCCATTAGGTGAACAATAATCCACACGAGCCCTATAGGGTATATACTCACAAGAGCTACCCTCAATCTGTATGAGGTAAGGGTAAGGTGTGAATCCTCTGTGCAACTCTGTGTATAGAATCTGTCAGGTGTCTCTCCCCTCACAAAGGCTTCCTGTCAGGCTCAGGCAGTGCAGGCAGTATGCAATATGTGTCACAGTCCTTGATCAGTAATAAAGGAAATGAGAGATGGTAGGAGACATATAGTCCACAGTATAAGTCCGCAGGAATGGAGGCAGCACTCTATCTTCACCGTATGATGGTCCACAACTCTAAAAACAAAACAAGGAGAGAGGCGCCGTATGTGTGAATCGATAACTAGCAAGATGGAAGTATGAACAAGTACAGGGTACTCACATTCTGTGGCGGCACTCCAATGTGCCAATAGAGACGCGTTTCTCAGTATCATGTACTGTTTCCTCAGGCTGATACTGAGAAACGCGTAGCTGTGTTTTTAATGTGTTAAAATAAACACTTTTATTGATACATACTTGCTACTTCGCTTTTTATTTGGATATCCCTGCTTGGAGTAAGCCTCCAATTCCCTGAGGAATTAAAGGGCCTTCCTGACACCCACACACCTTACCTTTGTTGGTGACTACTAACTTGGCTGCTGGAAGCTTTAGCCTGAGAGGAGAGTTTACCGGGCAACTCTGAGGTTCCGGTCTGCCTAGCCAGCACCACATCTTGGTGCTTTCCTACACGTGAGTGCAATTGAGCTGCAATATAATATTTGGTATACCATACGGAATTATGCTATGTGGCGCCTTCTCTGCTTCTTTATAGATTGATTCGTTGTGGACGGCCTTGTACATCGAGGAGAGCTGCCTTGCACACCCCTATAGCCATTGGGGATTTTGTTAGAGTTTATTTGGACTCTGATCTGTTTATTTTGATATTATCAACTATACAGGTTCTTTTTTCTTTTTTTATTCTGTAACCATCTACATATATGTTTGTATGCCTATGTAAATGTAATATACTGTGAACTGTGATATCACTATCTTGGTATATTTAGATATTTGGCATATATAGATAGCGCCCCTATTTTATATATTATTGTATTATATATACCCTATAAATCGGGTGTGTGTGTATATATATATATATATATATAACTCTTTGTAAACATGACTTAGTACTTGGTGGCAAAACCCTTGTTGCCAATCACAGAGGTCAGAGGTTTTGCACACATCTCAGAAAGGATTTTGTCCCACTCCTCTTTGCAGATCCTTTCCAAGTCATTAAGGTTTTGAGGCTGATGTTTGGCAACTCGAACCTTTGGCTCCCTCCACAGACTTTCTATGGGATTAAGGTCTGGAGAATGGTCAAGCCCCTCAAGGACCTAAATGTACTTCTTATTGAGTCACTTATTTTTTGCTTTGGCCGTGTGTTTTGGGTCATTGTCATGTTGGAATACCTCAACCATGACCCATTTTCAATGCCCTGGCAGAGGGAAGGAGGTTCTCACACAAGATTTGACAGTACATGGCCCCGTCCATCGTCCCTTTGATGCAGGGAAGTTGTCCTGTCCCCTTAGCAGAAAAACACCCCCAAAGCATAATGCTTCCACCTCCATGTGGGGATGGTGTTCTTGGGGACATAGGCAGCATTTCTCCTCCTCCAAACACGGTAAGTTGAGTTGATGCCAAAGAGCTTGATTTTGGCATCATCTGACCACAACATTTTCACCCAGTTCTCCTCTGAACCATTCAGATGTTCATTGGCAAACTTCAGACAGGCCTGTACATGTGCTTTCTTGAGCAGGGGAACCTTGTGAGTGCTGCAGGATTTCAGTCCTTAATGGCATAGTGTGTTACCAATTGTTTTCTTGGTGACTATGGTCCCAGCTACCTTGAGATCATTGACAAGGTCCTCTGTAGTTCTGGGATGATTCCTCACTGTTCTCATGATCATTGAAACTCCATGGGATGAGATCTTGCATGGAGCCCCAGACGAAGGAGATTGACAGATATTTTGTGTTTCTTCCATTTGTGAATAATCGCACCAACTGTTGTCACCTTCTCACCAAACTGCTTGGCGATGGCCTTGTATCCCATTCCAGCCTTGTGTAGGTCTACAATCTTGTCCCTGACATTCTTGGACAGCTCTTTGGTCTTGGCCATGGTGGAGAGTTTGGAATCTGATTGATTGATTGCGTCTGTGGACAGGTGTCTTTTATACAGGTAACAAGCTGAAAATTGGGAGCACTCCCTTTAAGAGAGTGCTCCGAATCTCAGATCATTACCTGCATAAAAAACACCTGGGAGACAGAAATCTTGCTGATTGATAGGGGATCAAATACTTATTTCACTCATTAAAATGCAAATAAATTTATGACTTTTTTGAAATGCGTTTTTCTGGATTTTCTGTTATTCTGTCTCTCAGTGTTCAAATAAACCTACCATTAAAATTATAGACTGATAATTTCTTTGTCAGTGGGCAAACGTACAAAATCAGCAGGGGATCAAATATTTTTTCCCCTCAATGTATATGATTGAACACTTTATTTTAATGTACTCATGATGTGCTTACTGCAACTTTTTTTTATCACTTACTCTTTACGCTAGGTCTTCACTCATGCTAACCCGATAAGCTCAAATTTTGTTTGCGCCCAAGCATACCCGTTTACTTTAAACTTGTAATATGCAAGCAAGTTATCGTGTACCGTGCTAACTTTACCTTGTCACTTGTAATCGACCCCAGTGTGTTTTCCACTCTTTAATTCTTGTTTTAGCACTGTATATCTTAAACATTGATTACTCAATCAGTAGATTTATCTGACTAAATTCTGATATTGAATCTCAAGAGCTAGTATATGAAAACTTCTACTTGCTTTTCCTTTTAATGCATATTACATTAAATAGACATTTCTTTCATATGATGATGAGTCCATAGGCATCTATAACATGTGGGATATAACTCCCGCCACTAGGAGGAGGTCAATAACCCATACAAGAGCTTTATTCCCTCCCACCTCACATCTCTCCTTAGTTTTCTCTTATCTTCCCAGGAGCAAGGTTGAAGATGTAAATGCTCTTTTATTCCCTTTTGGATCAATCTATGGAGGGTCAGACCAATGTGATACCCAGCCCTCTTGTTTGCATTCATTCAGGTGAAGTACTCAAAGGAAAGCTGTCTGCCAACTGAATGAAACAGGGGTATAGGAATACCTTTTTTATGTGTGCAGAATCTCCCTGAGGAACTACAGATATCTCCTCTAAAATCCTCTACAGTACTTGTCTTAAGGTTTCTTCAGATACAGCATAGCTGTGGGACTTATCCCTTTGAGACACAGTGAGGACCATGGGCACTTTATATTTCCTCAGCAACTTTATTGGCTTTCGTTTGAAATTGATTTTATAATGCAGGTCTGGCCCTTTAAAGGGACCTTTAACACTTGCCATCAATGAACTAAACATACTTTTGCTATCATATATCTTTGACAATACTGAGCAATACAGCATAGACCATTTTGCATTAAAATAATGTCTACCTTAATATTTTTTAATCTAAAGGCGATCTTCCCCCTGCTATGGCGATCGCTTCCAGACAGTGACAAGGGGACTGGGCACATTCTTGGATCCCCCCTGTGAGCGCGCACGCAATTGTACATAACATTTTCCCTCACCGGCACTATAATATCCACTCAGTTCACTATCAAGAGAAAGGGCATTTAAAAAAAATATAAAAATTAAACCGTAGTGGATGTTTTTGTAGTTTGTGGCTAAATTTACATAGGATTGCACCTTAATTTAGTTACCTATAAAAATATATTAGATGATATATAGTGCTGATCCCTTGTTAAGCTGTACACTAGAGGTGCTGTGTGTACCAGTCGCTCATCTCTCTTATCTGTACTATGGGTCTGGTGCTTAGTCAGAGAGGAAGCACTTCAGAAGTAATGTAAACGAACTTTAAAGAAAAAAAAACACAGGAAAAAGCACAGCCTCTTCTGGCAACACGGACGAGCGCATCACGTGACCGCATATCTCCTTGTAACTTGCGTTACAACTTGGCGGCTCCCTATCTAACACATAGGGGGATATTTATCAAAGCCTCAACTATGCTGCATTCGCCGACAATAATACGCTCGCCTAACATCGCCTAACATTGCGGCCGTGGACCTGAATATACCCTCATATTTATAAAAAAAGCCGCGCACCAAGTACGGGACGATGAGCATCAGACTGTTGTTAACTAACAGTCATTCGGTTTTTACCAACTTTATTTATACCCTGTCAATAAACGCCGCCACTATCCTAAAATATTTAACCCATATCCTGCCGCTCACGGACCCCGCCGCCACTAAATAAAGTTATTAACCCCTATCCTGCCGCTCCCGGACCCTGCCGCTGCTAAATAAAGTTATTAACCCCTATCCCGCTGCTCCTGGACCCTGCCGCAACTAAATAAAGTTATTAACCCCTATCCCGCTGCTCCCGGACCCCGCCGCAACCTAAATAAAGTTATTAACCCCTAAACCTCTGGCCTCCCATATCACTACCATTAACTAAACCTATTAACCCCTAAACTGTCAGCCTCCCACATAGCCATAAACTAAATTAAGCTATTAACCCCTAAACCTAACAACCCGCTAACTTTACATTCAAATTACCACATCCCTATCTTAAAATAAATTTAAACTTACCTGTAGAATTAAAATAAACTATTTTTAAACTATTAATTAACCTACTCTAACTATTAAACTACAATTACATTAAACTATATTAAACTATTAATTAACCTACCCTAACTATTATACTACAATTACATTAAACTAGCAATTAAATTAACTAAATTACATATTAAAAAACCTAACCCTACTAAAATTATTTAAATCTACTATTAAAAATTACTAACGGTTAGATTACGAGTTTTGCGTTATGAGGGGTGCGGTACTAACTTCCCTACAGCGCTGGTATTACAGGTTTAAAAAACCCGGCATTATCAGGCAAGAAGTGAGCATAAAGCAAAATGGAGCTCCATACCACACTCCAATACCAGCGCTGCTGAAATTTGCGGTGAGCTGGTTTTACGTGCTCGTGCACGATTTCCCCATAGACATCAATGGGGAGAGCCGGCTCAAAAAAGTCTAACACCTGAAATAAAGCAGCGTAAAGCTCAGTAATGCAGCCCCATTTATTCCTATAGGGAAAAAAATGTATGTTTACACCTAACACCTTAAAATGAACCCCTAAAACACCCCTAATCTTACACTTATTAACCCCTAATCTGCCACCCCCGACATCGCCAACACCTACATTATATTTATTAACCCCTAATCTGCCACCCCCGACATCACCGACACCTACCTACATTTATTAACCCCTAATCTGCCGCCCCCAACGTCGCTGCCACTATACTAAATTTATTAACCCCTAAACCTAACCCTTAATCTTACCATAACCCTAACACCCACTAACTTTAATGTAATTTAAATAAATCTAGATAAAACCTACTAATAATAACTAAATAATTCCTATTTAAAACTAAATACTTACTTGTAAAATAAACCTTAAGATAGCAACAATATAACTATTAGTTACATTGTAGCTAGCTTAGGTTTTATTTTTATTTCACAGGCACGTTTGTATTTATTTTAACTAGGTAGACTAGTTAGTAAATAGTTATTAACTATTTACTAGCTACCTAGTTAAAATCAATACAAATGTACCTGTAAAATAAAACCTAACCTGAGTTATACTAACACCTAACCTTACACTACAATTAAATCAATTACCTAAATTAAATACAATTACCTAAATTAGAAAAAAAAAACTAAATTACATAAAATAAAAAAGAAATTATCAGATATTTAAATTAACACCTAATCTAATAGCCCTATGAAAAAATAAATAAATAAATAAATAAATAAAATAAAACCTTATCAAATCTATTGGCTGTTCCAATCAGCCAATAGAATGTGAGCTCAATCCTATTGGCTGATTGGATCAGCCAATAGGATTGAAGCTCAATCCTATTGGCTGATAGCATCAGCCAATAGGATTTTTTCACCTTTAATTCCGATTGGCTGATAGAATTCTATCATCCAATCGGAATTCAAGGGATGCGATCTTGGATGATGTCACTTAAAGCAACCTTCATTCTGCAAGAAGACTTCGATTGAAGAGGATGCTCCGTGCCGGATGTCTTGAAGATGGAGTCGCTCCGCGCCGGATGGATGAAGATAGAAGATGCCATCTGGATGAAAACTTCTGCGGGCTTGGATAAAGACTTTGGCCGCTTGGATGAAGACTTCTGCCGGCTTGATGAGGACTTCTGCCGCTTCGTTGAGGATGGATGTCAGGTCTTCAAAAACTGTAAGTGGATCTTCTGGGGTTAGTGTTAGGCTTTTTTAAGGGTTTATTGGGTGGGTTTTATTTTTAGATTAGGTGTTTGGGCACTTGAAAAAGAGCTAAATGCCCTTTTAAGGACAATGCTCATCCAAATGCCCTTTTCAGGGCAATGGGGAGCTTAGGTATTTTTAGTTAGGATTTTATTTGGGGGGTTGGTTGTGTGGGTGGTGGGTTTACTGTTGGGGGGGTTGTTTGTATTTTATTTTACAGGTAAAAGAGCTGATTTCTTTGGGGCAATGCCCAGCAAAAGGCACTTTTAAGGGTTATTGGTAGTTTAGTTTAGGCTAGTTTTTTATTTTTATTTTGATAGGGCTATTAGATTAGGTGTAATTAGTTTAAATATCTGATAATTTCTTTTTTTATTTTGTGTAATTTCTTTTTTTTTGTAATTTAGGTAATTGTATTTAATTTAGGTAATTGATTTAATTGTAGTGTAAGGTTAGGTGTTAGTTTAAGACAGGTTAGATTTTATTTTACAGGTAAATTTCTATTTACTTTAGCTAGGTAGTTAGTAAATAGTTAATAACTATTTAGTAACTATTCTACCTAGTTAAAATAAATACAAACTTGCCTGTAAAATAAAAATAAACCCTAAGATAGCTACAATGTAACTATTAGTTATATTGTAGCTAGCTTAGGGTTTATTTTACAGGTAAGTAGTTTTAAATACAAATTATTTAGTTAATGATAGTAGGCTTTATTTAGATTTATTTTAATTATATTTAAGTTAGGGGGTGTTAGGGTTAGACTTAGGTTTAGGGGTTAATAGATTTAGTACAGTGGCGGCAGATTAGGGGTTAATAATATTTAACTAGTGTTTGTGATGCGGGAGTGCAGCGTTTTAGGGGTTAATATGTTTATTATAGTGGCGGCAATGTCCGGAGCGGCAGATTAGGGGTTAATTATTTTATTTTAGTGTTTGGGATGCGGGAGGGCCTCAGTTTAGGGGTTAATAGTTAGTTTATGGGTGTAAGTGTACTTTTTAGCACTTTAGTTATGAGTTTTATGGTACAGCTTTGTAGCGTAAAACTCATAACTACTGACTTTCAGTTTATGGTATGGATCTTGGCGGTATTGGCTGTACCGCTCACTTTGTGGCCTCCCAGGCAGACTCGTAATACTGACGCAAAGGAAGTCCCCTTGAAAAAGGACTTTTTGAAAGCTGCGTTAGTTACGCTGCATTACTGACAAAAAAGTGTGCGGTGCAGATAAACCTGCAAGACTCGTAATCCAGCGGTAGTGAAAAAGAGCCTTAACGCTGCTTTTTCACTCACACCGCAAACAAAAAAAGAAGCTAAGTTACAAAAAATAAAAAAACAATAAATTATGAAAAAAAAAACACAGTATCAAAAATAAAAACAAATTACACCTAATCTAACAGTCCTATCAAAATAAAGAGCCCCCCAAAATATACTGTATGCACAACCTGAGGTTTCTGTAGCATTATGCCTCAGTACATAAGACATATGTGCAACTACATTTGTCAGGGGACACCATTAAATTCAGTGTATGCTTGCTGTATATTCTATGGAAATGCTATCGCCTAGATTACGAGTCTTGCGAGAGGTCCCAACGCTGCTTTTTAATGCCCGCTTGTATTACGATTCTGGCAGGTAGAGGTGTACCGCTCACTTTTTTTCCGCGACTCGAGCATACCGAAAATCCCCTTACGTAAATTGCGTATCCTATCTTTTCAATAGGATTTTCCTAACGCCGGTATTACGAGTCTTGGAAAAAGTGAGCGGTAGACCCTCTCCTATCAAGACTCCTACCACTTTTAAAAGTCAGTAGTTAAGAGTTTTATGGTCTAACGCCGTAATATAAAACTTTTAACTAAAGTGATAAAAAGTACACTAACACCCATAAACTACCTATTAACCGCTAAACCGAGGCCCCCCCGCACATCGCAAACACTTAAATAAATTTTTTAACATCTAATCTGCCGACCGGACATCGCCGCCACTGTAATAAATATATTAACCCCTAAACCGCCAAACTCCCGCCTCGCAAACACTAGTTAAATTTTATTAACCCCTAATCTGCCGTCCCTAACATCGCCGACACCTACCTACATTTATTAACCCCTAATCTGCAAACCCCAACGTCGCCGCCACTATATTAAATGTATTAACCCCTAAACCTAAGTCTAACCCTAACCCCCCCTAACTTAAATATAATTTAAAATAATCGAAAAAAAATTACTACAATTAAATAAATTATTCCTATTTAAAACTAAATACTTACCTATAAAATACACCCTAAGCTAGCTACAATATAACTAATAATTACATTGTAGATATCTCAGGGTTTATTTTTATTTTACAGGCAACTTTGTATTTATTTTAACTAGGTACAATAGTTATTAAATAGTTATTAACTATTTAATAACTTCCTAGTTAAAATAAGTACAAATTTACCTGTAAAATAAACCCTAACCTAAGTTACAATTACACCTAACACTACACTATAATTAAATTAATTACCTAAACTAACTACAATTAATTACAATTAAATTAAATAAACTAAAGTACGAAAAAAAACCCCCACTAAATTAAAGAAAATAATACAATAATTACAAGAATTTTAAACTAATTAAACCTAATCTAATCCCCCTAATAAAATAAAAAAGCCCCCCCAAATAATAATAATCCCTACCCTATACTAAATTACAAATAGCCCTTAAAAGGGCCTTTTGCGGGGCATTGCCCCAAAGTAATCAGCTCTTTTACCTGTAAAAAAAAATACAATACCCCCCTAATATTAAAACCCACCACCCACACACCCAACCCTACTCTAAAACCCACCCAATCCCCCCTTAATAAAACCTAACACTAACCCCTTGAAGGTCACCCTACCTTGAGACTTCTTCACCCAACCGGGCAGAAGTGGTCCTCCAGACGGCCAGAAGTCTTCATCCGATCCGGGCAGAAGAGGACCTCCAGATGGGCAGAAGTCTTCATCCAGGTGGCATCTTTTATCTTCATCCATCCGGAGCGGAGCGAGTCCATCTTCAAGCCATCCGATGCGGAGCATCCTCTTCCATCCGACGACTAACACTAAATGACGGTACCTTTAAGTTACGTCATCCAAGATGGCGTCCCTTCAATTCCGATTGGCTGATAGAATTCTATTAAGGAATTAAGGTAGAAAAAATCCTATTGGCTGATCCAATCAGCCAATAGGATTGAGCTTGCATTCTATTGGCTGTTCCAATCAGCCAATAGAATGCAAGCTCAATCCTATTGGCTGATTGGATCAGCCAATAGGATTGAACTTCAATCCTATTTGCTGATTGCATCAGCCAATAGGATTTTTTCTACCTTAATTCCGATTGGCTGATAGAATTCTATCAGCCAATCGGAATTGAAGGGACGCCATCTTGGATGACGTCACTTAAAGATACCATCATTTAGTGTTAGTCGTCGGATGGAAGAGGATGCTCCGCGTCGGATGGCTTAAAGATGGACCCACTCCGGATGTATGAAGATAGAAGATGCCGCCTGGATGAAGAATTCTGCCTTTCTGGAGGTCTTCTTCTGCCCGGATCGGATGAAGACTTCTGGCCATCTGGAGGACCACTTCTGCCCAGTTGGGTGAAGATGTCTCAAGGTAGGGTGATCTTCAAGGGGTTAGTGTTAGGTTTTATTAAGGGGGATTGGGTGGGTTTTAGAGTAGGGATGGGTGTGTGGGTGGTGGGTTTTAAATTTGGGGGGGTATTGTATTTTTATTACAGGTAAAAGAGCTGATTACTTTGGGGCAATGCCCCGCAAAAGGCCCTTTTAAGGGCTATTTGTAATTTAGTATAGGGTAGGGATTTTTATTATTTTGGGGGGCTTTTTTATTTTATTAGGGGGATTAGATTAGGTTTAATTAGTTTAAAATTCTTGTAATTATTTTATTATTTTCTGTAATTTAGTGGGGTTTTTTTTCCGTACTTTAGTTTATTTAATTTAATTGTAATTAATTGTAGTTAGTTTAGGTAATTAATTTAATTATAGTGTAGTATTAGGTGTAATTGTAACTTAGGTTAGGATTTATTTTACAGGTAAATTTGTATATATTTTAACTAGGAAGTTATTAAATAGTTAATAACGATTTATTAACTATTCTACCTAGTTAAAAAAAATACAAACTTACCTGTAAAAAAAAAACAACCTAAGATGGCTACAATGTAACTATTAGTTATATTGTAGCTATTTTAGGGTTTATTTTATAGGTAAGTATTTAGTTTTAAATAGGAATAATTTAGTTAATAATAGTAATTTTATTTCGATGTATTTAAATTATATTTAAGTTATGGAGTGTTAGGGTTAGGGTTAGACTTAGATTTAGGGGTTAATAACTTTATTATAGTGGTGGCGACGTTGGCGGCGGCAGATTAGGGGTTAATAAGTGTAGTTAGGTGGCGGCGACATTGGGGGCGGCAGAGTAGGGGTTAATAAATAAAAAGTAGGTGTCGGCGATGTTGGGGGCAGCAGATTAGGGGTTCATAGGGATAATGTAGGTGGCGTCGGTGTCCAGAGCGGCAGATTAGGGGTTAATAATATAATGCAGGTGTCGGCGATGTCAGGGGAGGCGGATTAGGGGTTAATAAGTGTAAGATTAGGGGTGTTTAGACTCGGGGTTCATGTTAGGGTGTTAGGTGTAGACATAAAAAGTATTTTCCCATAGGAATCAATGGGGCTGCGTTTGAAGCTGAACGCTGCTTTTTTGCAGGTGTTAGACTTTTTTTCAGCCGATTCTCCCCCATTGATCCCTATGGGGAAATCGCGCACGAGCACGTTTTACCAGCTCACCGCTACCGTAAGCAACGCTGGTATTGAGGTGAGATGTGGAGCAAAATTTTGCTCTGCCCTCACTTTTTTGTGGTTAACGCCGGGTTTAAAAAAACCTGTAATACCAGCGTTGTCTTAAGTGAGCGGTGAGAAAAAAATGCTCGTTAACACCGCACACCATTACCGACAAAAACTCGTAATCTAGCCGCATGTGTTTCATAGAAGTAATAAAGTTTAAATTCTGTTTTTTGACAGAATTCACTGTTATCAATATAGACTCTGTATTTGACAGAACATGCTAATTTTCATATACCGTATATGCTTATTTATGTATATTTTTTGAACTCAGTATAGATTCTGTATTGACAGAACATACTAATTACATGTACCCTAATATGTAATTATTCGTATTCTTTAGTGTGCACTGTAGATTCTGCACACACAGAGCATACTTCTTACCTGTACCTAATTTGCTGAGACAGGTATTGTACTCAACACAGATCCTGCATAGATAGAATGGGGCTGATTTAATCTGTCTATTTCTGTTTCCATTCGGCCCTTAATGTTTCTGTTTCCGCCCGAGCCTTCAGGCTCGCTAGAAACAGAAGTTAAGAAGCAGTGGTCTTAAGACCGCTGCTCCTTAACTCGTCCGCTGCCTCTGTGACGACAGACAGCTATCAGCCCGATCAAATACGATTGGGTTGATTGACACCCCTGCTAGAGGCCGATTGGCCCATGAATCTGCAGGGGGCGGCATTGCACAAGCAGTTCACCAGAACTGCTTGTGCAATGTTAAATGCCGACAGCGTATGCTGTCAGCATTTAGCGATTCATCCGCCATTTGATAATTCGTCCGCAATGACTCAATTTCATGTATTTTCGCTATTTATATGTATTTTATGTAAGCAGTATCAATTGTCTCTTGACAGAGCATGAAAATCACTTATTTATCTGCTAATTACATGATTCCTTTTATCTGCAAAACTTACTAATTATGTTAACTTTATTTGTTAATCTAATGTACCTTATTGTATACACTTTAGATCCTGTATAAAGATAACACACTTTTTACCTGTATCTTATTTGCTAATACAGGTATTTTATTATTACAGTTTAGATTCTGCATAGAACATGCTAATTTCATGTACCTTCTTTGCTTTTCACATGTACCTTAAGTATACAGTATATTTTCCGTACTGACTAATTGCATGTACCTTATTTGCTAAGTACACGCTCCTTTTTAGCTGCATCGTAGATTGTCAGGGTTTCACCCTGACTTCATTTGTTGTTTGCAGCTTTATGTCATGGCTGCCATTTCAGACTCACCTGTATTTTCTCCTTGCCTGAAGCAGAGTGTGTTACGCTGCTCACTATACCCAGGCTCCCTCTTATGGCCAAACTGGAGAACATCATCAGAGAGGGAAAGGTTGCATTCCCAGAATGAAAATGTCATCACTTACTATTTAGCTGCCTTAGTCCAGTCTGCCTTTGCCCTTGCGTGGTCTCAGACTTCACTGTGAGTTCCTGTGTTCCTGACTCCATGTATGACCTGGCTTATTTGATATCCCTTCTGGCTTCCAGATCTCTGACTGGTTCCTTACATTGCTGATCTCAATGTTTCTGATTCTGGCTCATCGGACTACCCGCTTTGGCTCCTGACCCTGCTTGTCTGACTACCCGCTCTGGCTTTGACTCCTGGCTTATCTTTTGGCTTTTGGACTTGTTAAATTTTTTAATAAAGGTGTGATTAATTAAGCATTTATCATATCTGTCTGATTCCTGGTACCCAGACATAGATTCTGTTTAAACAGAACATGCTACTTATATGTACTTTATTTGTTAATTACATGTACTTTTTTGTATGCTCTGTAGTATCTGTATAGACAAAACATGTAATCACATGTTACTTCTTTGCTAATTACATGTATGTTACTATTCATCATATGCACTGTTATATGCAGGCAATGTATAGCTACAGGCACAGAAATTAACTTTGTGTTTTTTATGTATGCATCAGTACATATTTATGCAGATTTGTTATTTACTTAAATCTATACTATTACATGTACCTATGTAGACAAGAGATGCAACATGTACACATTGTAGCAAGATCTGCATAGGTGTAGGTAGTCACTGTATGCAGCCTAGGTCTAGCTTAGCCCATTTTTGTAAACCTTGGGTTAGAGTTTGCATCCAGTTGTTTGTTCTGGTTTTCTCACTTTTAAGCTATCCCTTTAAATATTTATATAACGTTCTTTTTTCTTATGCAGAACCATCTTTGAATCTAATTGACAATCTCTTAAGGTATGCTCCTCAATACAAGCTTAGACCACTGACTCAAAGTCTTAAGTAATGCTAGCAGTCTGGTTTCCTCTGGAGACAAAGCTTCCGATAAATTTCTTGGAGCTCAAGGGTTTTTTAACGTATAAGTCATGGTCCACCTTCAATAAGGGAAAAATCATTAAGGTAAGACTTGCAATCACCTCGCTATACAGAGATATCTTAGATCTCTTTTTTGTAGAACAGCTAAAATCTTCACTGTCAGCTGTTCTTATTCCACAAGTGTAGAACAGTGTAGTGGATTTTATCAGCTGTTAGTCTGTTTTCCTAGGGGAGTGGTCTCTCCATCAGTAGATTTTCGATACGCTTTTTGTCCAGTTGCTTTTCCCAGATGTATATCTGATGGGTTATTTCACTTACACCATACATTTCAGGTACTGTGTAAGATTCAAAAACTTAAAGGCACAGTTGATAGATGTCTTAGTGTACCCTTGGATTTTTATCTAGATAATTTGTTTCCACCATTTGGTCTTTTTCCAAGCATTTTTGCTGGAATTAGGTGTCAGTAATCCTGGTAGCAGGGCCCCACTGAAGCTGGTATGCAGACCTGGTTCAAATGTCCAGTTGTCCACCTTGGCCTCTTTCTCTAACACAAGATTTCTTGTCTCATGGCCCCTTTTTCCTTTCAGTCCACAACACTCTAAGCTTATTGGCATGAAAATTAAACTCTTTTTAAGTCTTTTTTTGTCCCTTGCTTACAAGCGAGGAAATCAGTTTCCATAAGTATTTGGATGGTATACATGGAGTGGTGCTCCAGAGGGTTTGCCTGCCATTTTTTTAGAATCTGTAGGATTCTTCTGTTTCTGCAAGGTGAACTTGTCAAATGATTGTTAGAAAGTTTCTTAAAGGGCCAAATTTCAACTTTATATGTTACTTTTTCCTTGCTCATATCTTTGTTTAAGCTTTGGAGAGTATTAATCCAGTTGTTAGACATTTTTCTCCTCCATGGAACTGTATTTAGTTATTTCTGTTCTCCAAGGTTCTCTTTAGCATCCAGGCACAGTGCAGATTGTATCCTTTTGTCCTAAAAGGTTCTGTCTCTTTTTTCTATATCTTCCATTACATTTATTTTTTTACATTTTCTGCTTCCTTTGAATCTCCTTTTTTTTTTTTTTTTTTTTTTTTTTTTTATAAGAACAAGTTAGTTCTTCTTACTAATTATGAATTTCTTCATTGTAATTGTGTAGAAAATATCAACCAGGAAATGGTTATTCCTCTTTGTGTTTAACCCTTTCAGTGCTAACGACGGCTCTGAGTTGTCGCAAAGTTTCTCACTCAGGTGCAAATGAGGGCTCAGAGCCGTCGCTAGCACTCTCCCACCTGGAGGGAGATCTGGGAGATCCCACCCCGGCGATAGGGCCTGTATACTGACAGGCATCGCCGGGGCCTCACGTTTTGTGCGGTGACGTCACTGCGCAACTTTATTTAAAATAGACAATGACAAGAATAGGGAAAGGGGGCATGCTGCTTAGAAGCCTGAAACTCAAGAATCTAAGCAGCTACAGACCCCCAAGACCCACCGTTGGAAAGGTAATTGCCTAACCTTGCCAACGGTGGGGATCTGTAAACAATGTAAAAAAAAAATATTAAAAAAAATAAATGATAAAAAAATCCTTAGATAAACATAGCATTAGCACCCAGGTGGGAAAGTGCTTAGCACTCAAAGGGTTAAACTCGTTTAAAGCGTTGAACTTTATCTTCAAGTTACTAGGATTTCTGACAAAAGATTGTTCATAATTCTGTTTCTCTATCAGGTCAGAATGCTACTGCTGTAGCCTTAGCTTTTGGCTTAATCAGGTAATTCTCAAAACTCCTTCTAAGCATATCTCAGGTCTTCCACTAGATCAGTTGCTACTTTCTGTGTTTTCATAAATGATGCCTCTTTGGAGCAGATTTGCAAAGCTGCAACATTCTCCGATTTTTTTTTCTATTTGATCTTTTTTGCTTCTTCGGAAGTGTCTTTTGGTAGGAAAGTCCTTAAGGCTGCAGTGTCTGGCAAATAGGAACTGACTTATTTTGTCCCACCCTTTCCTTAACATGGACTCTCAGCTTGGGTATTAGCTCCCACATGTTATGGATTCCTATAGAATTTTATCATCATAAGAAAGAAAATAAAATGTATGCTTACCTGATAAAATTATTTTCTTTCGGGATGATGAGTCCTTAGGCTCCACCCATTTCAATATTTGGGTGACAGTTCTAATTTGCATCTCTGTAGACCTTACTTTGTCTTTCCTACTAGCTGTTTACTTTTCTCTGCTTGGCTATACGCTAAACTGAGGAGAGATGGAGGGGTGGGAGGGAGGGATTAAAGCTGTTATATGAGCTCTTGTCCTCATCCTAGTGGTGGGAAGTATATCCTACATGTTATGGATCCCTATGGACTCTTATCACCCCAAAAGAAAATAATTCATCAGGTAAGCAAAATATTACACCTAGATTACGAGTTTTGCGTTAGAGGCTGTGCGGTGTTAATGAGCAGCTTATGCTCACCGCTCACTTACAGACAGCGCTGGTATTACGGGATTTACAACCCAGACAAGAAGTGAGCGTTGAGCAAAATTTTGCTCCTTACCGCACTCCAATACCAGCGCTGCTTACGTTAGCGGTGAGCTGGTGTAACGTGCTTGTGCACGATTTCCCCATAGGAATCAACGGGGAGAGCCAGCTGAAAAAAGTCTAACACCTGCCAAAAAGCAGCGTAAAATAGACTTGTGCATGATCGAAAAATTTGTTTTGGTTCGGTTCGGATCGATTCAGATTTTTTCGAATTTCGGTTCGGTTCAATTCGAATTCGGAAAAATTTGAATGAATTTGTTTCGGATTCATTTCGGATTCATTCGTATTCAAATAAATTCGTCTGGATTCGGTTCAATTTGGTTCGGAAATTCGGAATTTCGGTATGTGTTAGGTGGGATATGCTGTGTATTAGACTAGTATTATGTACTGTATATTAGGTGTAACCCACAGCAGAGTGATATAACCTAATATACTGTACAATACTAGTGTAATCCATGGCCATCTGAATTTACCGAATAAATACGAACTAATTTGGATTTATTCGGTACATTCGGCACTATTTCGATTCGGAAATTCGAATCGATCCGAATCTCCGAATTTAACAAATTCGGCCGAATTTCTGAATCGATACAAAATGAATCGAACATGTCTAGCATAAAACTCCTTAACGCAGCCCCATTGATTCCTATGGGGAAATACATTTTATGTCTACACCTAACACCCTAACATGAACCCGAGTCTAAACACCCCTAATCTTACACTTATTAACCCCTAATCTGCCGCCCCCGACATCGCAGCAACCTACATTATATTATTAACCCCTAATCTGCCGCTCCGGACACCGCTGCCACCTACATTATACTTATAAACCCCTAATCTGCTAATCTGCTGCCCCCAACATCGCCGACACCTACATTATATTTATTAACCCCTAATCTGCCACCCCCAATGTCGCCACCACCTACCTACATTTATTAACTCCTAATCTGCTGCCCCCAACGTCACCACCACCTACCTACATTTATTAACCCCTAATCTGCTGCCCCCAACGTCGCCACCACTATAATAAACATATTAACCCCTAAACCGCCGCACTCCCGCCTCACAAACATTAGTTAAATATTATTAACCCCTAATCTGCCATCCCTAACATCGACGCCACCTACCTACATTTATTAACCCCTAATCTGCCGCCCCCAATGTCCCCCCCACTATATTAAAGTTATTAACCCCTAAACCTGTCTAACCCTAAACCTAACACCCCCTAACTTAAATATAATTAAAATAAATATAAATAAAATTACTATAATTAACTAAATTATTCCTATTTAAAACTAAATATTTACCTATAAAATAAACCCTAAGATAGCTACAATATAACTAATAGTTACATTGTATTTAGCTTAGGGTTTATTTTTATTTTACAGGCAAGTTTGTATTTATTTTAACTAGGTACAATAGTTATTAAATAGTTATTAACTATTTAATATCTACCTAGTTAAAATAAATACAAAAGTACCTGTAAAATAAAACCTAACCTAAGTTACAATTACACCTAACACTACACTACAATTAAATTATTTCCCTAAATTAAATACAATAAAATACAATTAAATTAAATTATCTAAAGTACAAAAACAAACAAACACTAAATTACAGAAAATAATGAACAAATTACAAGATTTTTAAACTAATTAAACTAATCTAATCCCCCTAACAAAATAAAAAAGCCCCCCCAAAATAAAAAAGCCCTACCCTACACTAAATTACAAATAGCCCTTAAAGGGCTTTTTGCGGGGCTTTGCCCCAAAGTAATCAGCTCTTTTACCTGTAAAAAAAAAGAGTACAAATCCCCCCCCAACATTAAAACCCACCACCCACACAACCAACCCTACTCTAAAACCCACCCAATACTACCTTAAAAAAACCTAACACTAACCCCTTGAAGATAACCTTACCGGGAGAAGTCTTCATCCAACTGGACCAAAGTCCTCAACAAAGCCGGAAGAAGTCTTCATCCAAGCGGGGCGAAGTGGCCTCCAGACGGGCAGAAGTCTTCATCCAGACGGCATCTTCTATCTTCATCCATCCAGCACAGAGCGGGTCCATCTTCAAGACATCCGACGCGGAGCATCCTCTTCTGACGATGGCTAAGACTGAATGAAGGTTCCTTTAAATGACGTTATCCAAGATGGCGTCCCTTCAATTCCAATTGGCTGATAGAATTCTATCAGCCAATCGGAATTAAGGTAGAAAAAATCCTATTGGCTGATGCAATTAGCCAATAGGATTGAGCTTGCATTCTATTGGCTGATTGGAACAGCCAATAGAATGCTAGCTCAATCCTATTGGCTGATTGGATCAGCCAATAGGATTGAAGTTCAATCCTATTTATCAGCCAATAGGATTTTATCTACTTTAATTCCGATTGGCTGATAGAATTCTATCAGCCAATTGGAATTGAAGGGACACCATCTTGGATGACGTCATTTAAAGGAACCTTCATTCAGTCTTATACGTCGGATGAAGAGGATGCTCAGCGTCGGATGTCTTGAAGATGGACCCACTCCACACCGGATGGATGAAGATAGAAGATGCCGTCTGGATGAAGACTTCTGCCATCTGGAGGACCACTTCGCCCGACTTGGATGAAGACTTCTCCCGGCTTTGTTGAAGACTTCTCCCGGTAAGGTGATCTTCAAGGGGTTAGTGTTAGTTTTTTTTTAAGGGGGTATTGGGTGGGTTTTAGAGTAGGGTTGGTTGTGTAGGTGGTGGGTTTTAATGTTGTGGGGGGGGGATTTGCACTTTTTTTACAGGTAAAAGAGCTGATTACTTTGGGGCAATGCCCCGCAAATGGCCCTTTTAAGGGCTATTTGTAATTTAGTGTAGGGTAGGGCTTTTTTTATTTTGGGGGGCTTTTTATTTTGTTAGGGGGATTAGATTAGATGTAATTAGTTTAAAAAGCTTGTAATTTGTTTATTATTTTCTGAAATTTAGTGTTTGTTTTTTTGTACTTTAGATAATTTAATTTAATTGTATTTAATTGTATTTAATTTAGGGAAATAATTTAATTGTAGTGTAGTGTTAGGTGTAATTGTAACTTAGTTTAGGTTTTATTTTACAGGTACTTTTAATTTTAACTAGGTAGTTATTAAATAGTTAATAACTATTTAATAACTATTGTACCTAGTTAAAAAAAAATACAAACTTGCCTGTAAAATAAAAATAAACCCTAAGCTAGATACAATGTAACTATTAGTTATATTGTAGCTATCTTAGGGTTTATTTTATAGGTAAGTATTTAGTTTTAAATAGCAATAATTTAGTTAATTATAGTAATTTTATTTATATTTATTTTAATTATATTTAAGTTAGGGGGTGTTAGGGTTAGACTTAGGTTTAGGGGTTAATAACTTTAATATAGTGGCGGCGACATTGTGGGCGGCAGATTTGGGGTTAATAAATGTAGGTAGGTGGCATCGATGTTAGGGACGGCAGATTAGGGGTTAATAATATTTAACTAATGTTTGTGATGTGGGAGTGCTGCGGTTTAGGGGTTATTATATTTATTATAGTGGTGGCGATGACCGGTTCGGCAGATTAGGGGTTAAAAAATTTATTTTAGTGTTTGCGATGGGGGGGGGGGCCTCGGTTTAGGGGTTAATAGGTAGTTTATGGGTGTTAGTGTACTTTTTAGCACTTTAGTTAAGAGTTTTATGCTACGGCGTTGTAGTATAAAACTCTTAGCTACTGACTTTAAAATGCGGTACCAGTCCTGACAGGAGAGGGTGTACCGCTCACTTTTTGGCAGACTCGTAATACCGGCGCTATGCAAGTCCCACTGAAAAAAGAGGAAATGCAATTTATGTAAGTGGATTTGCGGTATTTCCAAGTCTGGCCAAAAAAGTGAGCGGTGAGCCTGTACCTGCAAGACTCGTAATACCAGCGGGCGTTAAAGAGCAGCGTTAGGACCGGCCAATGCTGCTTTTTAAGCCTAACGCACAACTCGTAATCTAGCCGATAGTTTTTTTTCTTCCATTAGCAAAAATGCTGCTAATAAAATTTAATACGGTTTTTAGCGACATACACACATATCCTGTAAGGGCCTGTGCACCAGATTTCAAACACACTGGCCTCTAGTTATCAAGGTCTGGCGGACCTGATCTGACACTGCGGATCAGGTCCGCCAGACCTCGCTGAATACGGTGAGCACTACGCTCGCCATATTCAGTATTGCACCAGCAGCTCACAAGAGCTGCTGGTGCAATGCCGCCCCCTGCAGAATCGTGGCCAATAGGCCGCTAGCGGGGGGTGTCAATCAACCCGATCGTACTCGATTGTGTTGAATTCCGGCGATGTCTGTCCGCCTGCTCAGAGCAGGCAGACAGGTTATGGAGCAGCGGTCTTTGTGACCGCTGCTTCATAACTGCTCTTTCTGCCGAGCCTGAAGGCTCGCCAGAAACACGGGGCATCAAGCTCCTTACGGAGCTTGATACATATGCCCCAATGCATGTTAAGAAAGGTGGCTGTGGTGTGTATTGCTTCTGAAGATGTCATTTTGTCATACAAGCTGCTGCTGACTCTATGAGACGGTGCAGTGATTAAATACTGGTGCATGGGCTCACACAGGATATCTGTGTATGCTACAGAAAAACAGTAATAACTTTTATTAGAAACATTTTGCTGATGAAAGTATATTGCAAAAAAGCTTCTATTGTAAATTGAAATGCACCCATGCACATTTAATGTTTGACCTTTCTATCCTTTTAACTCCAAAATATATCTATTTAACCCCTTCAATTTAAAAAAAAAAAGATGCACAAATGCAACAGTGATGTAACCTGTTAATTGCCTATTATACTCATGCAGCTGTCATTTAACAAATAGATTGGCCGTAACCACATGGCAGGCTTGAGTTCCTGGAAATCATGCTGCACATATTATAAGCCGTGATTGCCTAAAATGTACAAGGCAATAAAGGGGTTAAATCACTTCTACATAATTAATGTCAGCATTGAGTAAATTCCTTGTTAACAGTTATTTTACACCTCTTTGTCCATTGCAAACATACAGATATGTAACACACAATCAACAATAATTATGATTTTGAAAGGGAAGGACAGCAAAGGGGAATACTAGAATTGTCGATGAGCTATTTTCAATATATACAGTACTGTGTATATATATATATATATATATATATATATTAGTGTTATTGGAATTACCTGAAAGGTTTTTACTTGGTAGAGAAAATGTATGTTCTGGGGCTGATATTACAGGATAACCCCAACTTAAAAGTAATGGTTTACCATGGGCATAGAACAGCACATAAATAATTGTGACTAAATTGCAATGGAAAATGAAAGTAAGCTGATAATGTTACCAGCTGTGGCGTGAGTAATCACTGGCTCAATTGCATTCTTGGAATTGTGCTCACCAGAAAATGATTAAAATTACCATGCAATCTTAAAATGCATAATTATAACAAAGTCTAATATGGTCAGTTTAAATTTGACTAATTCTTCCTCCTGAGTTACACGCATTGGGTTTAGAAAACAAGACAAAAATAGGAGGAAGGAAGAAGTAAAAATAGTATATTTTAAATCACACCTAAATTTGACTGAACATAGGAATAAAATGGTCACAGAATAGAGGTCTAAAATTTGCTTCAGAGAGACACAGGACCCTATTTATTAAATGCCAGATGTTCAAGGTTCAATCTAGGGAACATTGCCTGGCATCTCAGCAAGACAGCAGTATCTGCTGCCGCCATTTAACATTTAACAAGCAATTGCTTGTGCAACCATGCTTACTGCTGTAGCGAAATCAATTGCACAAGAGCAGGCTTGTCAATCATCCAGATCCGATTGTGATGGTTTATCTCTGCAAGTTACTTGCTCGCACAAGACTGAAATGCTAGGGACCCAGCTTTATAAATGGCGCCTCCTTTTTTTAACCAAATTCTTTCCAGCCATAGACAGCAATCTAATAGCTATACAAAAGAAGGTTGTATATATATATATATATATGTATATATATATATATATATATATATATATATATATATATACAGGGAGTGCAGAATTATTAGGCAAATAAGTATTTTGACCACATCATCCTCTTTATGCATGTTGTCTTACTCCAAGCTGTATAGGCTCGAAAGCCTACTACCAATTAAGCATATTAGGTGATGTGCATCTCTGTAATGAGAAGGGGTGTGGTCTAATGACATCAACACCCTATATCAGGTGTGCATAATTATTAGGCAACTTCCTTTCCTTTGGCAAAATGGGTCAAAAGAAGGACTTGACAGGCTCAGAAAAGTCAAAAATAGTGACATATCTTGCAGAGGGATGCAGCACTCTTTAAATTGCAAAGCTTCTGAAGCGTGATCATCGAACAATCAAGTGTTTCATTCAAAATAGTCAACAGGGTCGCAAGAAGCGTGTGGAAAAACCAAGGCGCAAAATAACTGCCCATGAACTGAGAAAAGTCAAGCGTGCAGCTGCCAAGATGCCATTTGCCACCAGTTTGGCCATATTTCAGAGCTGCAACATCACTGGAGTGCCCAAAAGCACAAGGTGTGCAATACTCAGAGACATGGCCAAGGTAAGAAAGGCTGAAAGACGACCACCACTGAACAAGACACACAAGCTGAAACGTCAAGACTGGGCCAAGAAATATCTCAAGACTGATTTTTCTAAGGTTTTATTGACTGATGAAATGAGAGTGAGTCTTGATGGGCCAGATGGATGGGCCCGTGGCTGGATTGGTAAAGGGCAGAGAGCTCCAGTCCGACTCAGACGCCAGCAAGGTGGAGGTGGAGTATTGGTTTGGGCTGGTATCATCAAAGATGAGCTTGTGGGGCCTTTTCGGGTTGAGGATGGAGTCAAGCTCAACTCCCAGTCCTACTGCCAGTTTCTGGAAGACACCTTCTTCAAGCAGTGGTACAGGAATAAGTCTGCATCCTTCAAGAAAAACATGATTTTCATGCAGGACAATGCTCCATCACACGCGTCCAAGTACTCCACAGCGTGGCTGGCAAGAAAGGGTATAAAAGAAGAAAATCTAATGACATGGCCTCCTTGTTCACCTGATCTGAACCCCATTGAGAACCTGTGGTCCATCATCAAATGTGAGATTTACAAGGAGGGAAAACAGTACACCTCTCTGAACAGTGTCTGGGAGGCTGTGGTTGCTGTTGCATGCAATGTTGATGGTGCACAGATCAAAACACTGACAGAATCCATGGATGGCAGGCTTTTGAGTGTCCTTGCAAAGAAAGGTGGCTATATTGGTCACTGATTTGTTTTTGTTTTGTTTTTGAATGTCAGAAATGTATATTTGTGAATGTTGAGATGTTATATTGGTTTCACTGGTAAAAATAAATAATTGAAATGGGTATATATTTGTTTATTGTTAAGTTGCCTAATAATTATGCACAGTAATAGTCACCTGCACGCACAGATATCCCCCTAAAATAGCTATAACTAAAAACAAACTAAAAACTACTTCCAAAACTATTCAGCTTTGATATTAATGAGTTTTTTGGGTTCATTGAGAACATGGTTGTTGTTCAATAATAAAATTAATCCTCAAAAATACAACTTGCCTAATAATTCTGCACTCCCTGTATATATATATACTGTGTATATGTATATATATATATATATATATATATATATATATTTACTGTATATATATATATATATATATACTGTTTGTATATATATATATATATATATATATATATATATATATATATATATATAAGTGCTCAATCAATTTTTGTTTAAACATCTTAGTTATATGATGTTCGGTTTATACTGTATATCAAGAAGGGTTCATTTCCTTAAATGGTAATAATCTATCACTCACTTTTTGGGTGTGCCTGTAAGTGTTTAATCCCTTTAATTACAAACACATTTGAATATTTGCTATGAAGTAATGCAACATTTGCAAAGAAGCTGTGGTTCACATCCTCAATCTCTAAGTTTTCAATAAATTCCAAATACATCACTATTTAGAACATTCAACATATTGATGCGAACATGTGTATTGTGTTACATAAACAGCAATTCTAACTCTCAATTCAAAACGTTTTTTTGGAGTCATCTTAGGTAATTTGATTGTAAATTCACATTTTACTTGCCTTGCTTTAACAGTATGGGCCAAATTACAAGTAGTTAGGTAAAAGTAAAAAATTATTGCTGCCTCATTAGTTGAAAGTAAAAAGCAAGCAAAAGACTAAGACGCTCTAACTTCAGGACGTTTTTCACATAAAGGAATACGTTATTTTAAATATATGATTATTTTTGTACAATTTATATCAATACCTGTATCTCCCTATCTCTCTCTCTCTATCTCTCTCTCCTCTATCTTTCTCTTTCTCTCTCTCTCTCTCTCTCTCTCTCTCTCTCTCTCTCTCTCTCTCTCTCTCTATATATATATATATATATATATATATATGTGTGTGTATATATATATATATATATATATATATATATATATCTACAGTATGTGTATATATATATATATATATATATAGATGAAGCCCCACTTGATGATTTCAAAGGGGTGAAATGTACATGGCATTGGCTTGCTGAGACCTTATATGCTATTTTGATGGAAGGTAGCCCCTACATGCTAAGAACAAAACTCGGCTTTGATTTGCTGTTAAACTCCCCTGGATTGCATCACACACCTGCTTGAAAACACTACACCTGGTTGCAGTGAATAGAGGTCGGTGACGTCAGACCCAAAAGCACGCTGGGAAAACCTGCATGTATGAGGAGCAGGTAGAAATGATAGCGGTGCATCTTGGAGGTCTATACTTCTGATGATTATTATTATTATCAGGTATTTGTAGAGCGCCAACAGATTCCGCAGCGCTAATCCAAATAACTGCCTGCAGATCCGCTAAGAGGAGGAGTTGATCGGGTGCAGTTTGACCTAAAGAGCGGTTATGTACCGCGGTCGCTGATTGCACATTGTAAGCCTGCAAGCAAGATCTTTAAAATGCTAGAGTATGTTAAACAGCTCTGATTGATGATAAAGCATTTTAGGGAGTTGTGAAGTTGGCTCAATACAGTTTGAATATAACTGCTTTGTTTTGCAAAAAATACAGCATGGACAGTCCCAATGGTTTTTGTATTTAGTTCTTTGTTTGGATAAGTGAACTAACCTTGCCTGGAAAATTTTAGGTTAACAATCCAATATGAGCAATAGACGATATGTGCCTATTCAAATATGCTATAAGGTCTTAAAGAAACATATTAAGTGTTGCATTTATATGTAATGTGTTGAAGTAAATGGTTTAATAAGTACTTAGATGCACTTATATGTATAGATATAATGGTTCCAATTTCACGTGGGAATTCCCATGTGTCTGGGAGATACATTTATATGGATAATAAAATAACTTATGGTGGGGGCGGAGCCAACTGCCAAAGGAGACAGACGTGCCGTAGCTAGGCTCCTGGAGCCTAAAAATTAAAACTCTCATTTATTGCAGATAGAGAACCTATCCTATTGCCTAGCACTATCCCTAAGATGGAAGACACATATGTGCATCTAACTTCATTGATGATGGGCTTACTGGATAAAGCCGACAGCCAATTCAGCTGCCTTCATTCCGTTTTGGAGGACCTGCGAAGTCAAGATGGCGCTGATTGCCTACCTCAAAATGAGGCCCACATGGAGGACCTGGCAGAAGACCCGCTAATTACTCAGCCTTATGCCACTAGATCACAGGCGACATGGCCCGGAGGAGACCCGCTTTGTATCTTAGGCGGCAATGTAGAGGCTGACCCGATACAACTAGAGAGAGACAGCACACTCCGCATGGCAGCAAACAGGACGGATGCTGCGGTGGCTCCCTGGAGTAAAGTGCTACGCTATCAGAAAGCCGGTGCATCTCCTCATCCAAGCTTATACTTGTCCCCAAGCTCTATCACTTTTAAAACACCGTGCGGTGCACCAGTCATCACGAGCGCTTACGGAGCATTGGGGCTATTCTCTCAGAGGATAAAGACAACAAGCACCTTTGTCTGGCGGCCCACTACCGGTAAGGGATCCAAGCTCGGATGTTCCTGGCCTCTAGCCAGGTGTGCACTCTCACTCGATCAGCGGCTCCATTATCGCTACCATCGCCACCGCGCAAACGCATGGGTCCTGCAGTGGGACCCTGGAGGACATGCTCCCCAGACGACTTGAGGCTTCTACCTTCTCATTTGTAATAGCAACACCCGGGAGGGATAAGATGAGGCCGCAGCACTCCTTATGTTCGCTATCCCTATAACAGCTGAAGAACCCTAAGTCTGCAGTTATTATGTGAGACAGTAGCAACAATATAGATAGAACTCCAGATATGGATGTTAACTTTGTTTACCTTGACTGTGACTACAGAAATGAGTTACTGTTTGTTTATAATTGCTTAAGTTTTATTTTAGCTATAGAATGTTTGCTCTTGTATTTGTGACAGGGGTCTTGGTGCCTTGCAGAGAAATAAGATAGCAGGGTAACAAATCGACCCCCCTGAGTTACATTTCTACCAAAGATGGACATTTGAAGAAGGAAACATATTTCTAGATCCTTATATAATACTTATATCGTTTTTATATGTATTAGGGACTAAAACACTCACTATCAAAAATGTCGCTTGTATATTGTTATTTACTTGAATTAATGTTATAATTTCCTAAAGATTTATGTTTACTCTCACTTGACTGCAGGATAAAGAGAGCTGATTGAGGGTATAGAAGCTATATTTTCCAATGTTGTTTTTAGATAAAGATGTAGTGGTAAGTTCTGATGTGCTAGGCAGCCATTTATTTACTATCTAACTTAGGTTAGACTATTTAAAGAACCACTCCCTTATGGAAGACTAGAACACAGATCTTAGTTGGTCTATAACATAGAGATTTCCCTTAGCTGCAGCAGTTCTCATTTATATAGCTTTGAGTACCTTAAAGCTTCATGTCGTGAAATTGGCTTCACCCCTTAACTAGAACATCTCACGCTGATACTAGCTTTATTATCCAAACCATTATTTTAGCTTAGAAAAGAACTGGTGTGGGCTAACAAGCATATATGTGTTCCTAACTTTTGGTTTGTTTAATTTACATGCTGTTACATGCTGGTTAAATCTATCTTAAAGCAGCTATATGCAGTTTCACATTATATACTATGTCACTTGCTATTTTATATCCCTTGTCTGGGTGCACTATTCTGGCAGAACTTTAAAACTACACTTCACGCACGTCCAGTCTAAAATAAAGTTAACACAATTATTAGTGTGTAAAGTTTAATATGCCTGTTAGATTAGCTATATAAACTGTTTTACAAATATTTGCCGAACATCAACATATTTTCTCTCATTTAGAGCCCTATAGCTCATATGCAGCACTGCCACACTTTGTGGCTGGGTAGCAGGTATACTCTAGACGCAGTTTTTGGATATTCTTATGCTGCTTAAGTTAGCCTTCATTATCATAGCGTGAGAGTTGTCTCTGTGTATAACTATTACGGTTTAAATCGTCCTTCCTTTATATAATAGATACTCCTAAGAAAATTTATTGTATATGTAATTTAGCAGAGACTAGACAGTTATTGGTTTTCTGGTGTTATATTGTTATGTGATATACCTGTTATAGTAGTACCCTGAGACATATTTGCCTATAGCTATATTTGGTGTTAATGTTTATGCAAAGTATGGGCTCTCAAGTTTGCCTATTTGTACATGCAGGAGTGCTCATGTCTCTCTAATCTGACCTGCCCTAATATTCATCCAAATGGTGTGTAATTATACCACAGAATTCAGAGATACTGGTAGACAAGTCTATTATTGTCTCACTTTCGGGGTACTGTGTGTTCAACTATAAGCTTAATGATAAAACTATATATGCTCGGTGTATGGGTTTGATGTGTGATGTCTTATATAGTCATCCATTCAGAGATGTTTAGTCCCTAGAAATCAGTTAGGACTATTTTTCAGCTAAATATGCTTACATATGCTATTATATTTATCTCTATCTCCTAGTCAATAAGCTAGCTATATATATGCCACTATGGTTTCCCTTTAAGGTTACCCTGCACTATTTCCCTATATTGCACGAGCGGACTGTCAGCGGCCGAGACAGTTTGCCATAGTTTTGGCGGGAACTATATATGAACAACTCCCTGCAGAGCTAGTTTCTGACACCCTCCCTACAGAGACTCTATAGTTTAGGTTCTATTGACACAGTGACTTAACTACTCAACACATACTACATCCATTTACTTGTAATACAAGGTTAGATTTAGGTAATAGCTAACTCCACAGCTCATTCAGACTGCACAGCTAATATTATTGTTATGAATAGACACCCTTGCAGTTAATATTATGCACCATTATGTGTTAGTGCTTGTTAACCTTGCTCAATATACATCTCTCTACGATCAGTAGGTCTATATTTTCTAAGCTCACCTATGTAACCGAGGGGACTAGCATATAATACAGTTTCTATAGGTTTTATGTTAAATACACGAAGCAATGTCTACTTGCAGAATGGTTATATTAGTTAAGTAGTGGCTCCCAAATGGCAGGTATATGCCACATGTTCACATGACTAATAATTCATAGCTGGGTAACTAGATATCTTAGCCCATTTACTTTGCTACATTACCAAGATTAATAGGCCCCTCTAAGTCTCCTACTATACTCCTATATTCCTATGGCTCCGCCCTCCACTTTCTCCCTAATATACATAGCGGTGCTTACCCGCTGAATATCCCCCTTCCCCCACTTATTATGCACGTATTCATGCTCCTTTTGAAGCTTTTAAAAAAACTAGTTTTCTGGACATCAGTTATCTATTATTTCCTATACTCTAGGTCCATTGGGCCTAAAACAAAGCTCCTCATAGATCAGTTACGCATGATATACTTTGAAGTTCCTAGCGAGCTAGACTCCTCACCGTCAGATAACTATTATTTTTCACATTTTTGGCCCATAGGGCCTGAATCTTCGTTCCTAACAGGTCAGTCACATGTGATATATTATTGAAAAATCAAGGTTTCATTAGCCTTTCACCAAGCTATTGTATGATTTCCGAAATTTTTCGGGTAACTATGTTTGTATTTTGTATTTTGTTCCTTTTACAAAATGGTGTATTATGCTTTATGTATGTTCTACGCAAAAACCTCAATAAAAAATTATTAAAAAAAATAAAAAAAAATAACTTATGGTTTAATGCAAAAAGAGTGCTGGTTTCCCTTACTTTTTGGAAAGAGGTTTAATCATACCCCTTTCACTTATCTCTCTTTTTAAAAGTTTAATATATATATATATATATATATATATATATATATAGCAATGTGATATATGCTAATTTTGTAGTGCACCCTGTAAGTTGTCTCGATGTATAAAGCAAGTACTAAGTCCTTACAGTCAAACATGGTGAAGGTTCACTGATGTTTTGGGTTTGCTTTTCTGCTTCAGGCACTGGATGTCTTGACTGTGTGCATAGCATTATGAAATCTGACTACCAAAGAATTCAGTGGTGCAATGTAGGGCCCAGTGTGAGAAAGTTGGGTCTCCGTCAGAGATCATGGGTCTTACAGCAGGACAATGAGCAAAGCACACATCAAAAAGCACCCAGAAATGGTTTAAGACAAAGCACTAGAGAGTATTGAACTGGCCAGCAATGAGTCCAGATCTCAATCCCATAGAGCACCTGTGGAGAGATCTCAAAACAGCAGTTGGGAAAAGGAACCCTTCCAATCTGAGAGACCTGGAGCAGTTGGTAAGAAACTCATTGATGGTAACAGGAGGCAATTGATTTCAGTTATTTTTTCCAAGGGGTGTGCTATCAAATATTAAATTGAGGGTGCCAATAATTTTGTTCAGTCCATTATTGAAGTTTTGATGGAATGTGACAGATTTGGCTTTTTTTCATACCAATACAAACAAAAGAAATAAACATGAGAATGCCTAAACATTTGTAATTTTCTGGGCGAAGTGGTGCATTATCTGACAGAAATTCAGGGCTGACAATATTTTTGGCCATGACTGTATATATATAATTTTTTTCCCTTTCTCCCTGAGGTTCACCTGCAAATAACCATTGTGATTGCCTAACCTGGGATGCTTTTTCATTTATCCTTCACATTTGTTTGTTTTTATTTTATGTATCTGATTGTGATTTGAGCAAGTTTATATATTGTTTTGTTTTTCTTTGAGATATATATATATATATATACTGTTTATATATACATACACACTGAGACCGTCTAAGTCAAACACCTTGCCATATACCATATCCATTATAACCCTTTTAAAACCTTTTTATTCATATTAAAATTATATTTTTTTTTATTAAGAAGTGTATATATGAGTGTATTACTGTTACTGTTTTGTGACTTTTTTTTAACACTTCAGGTCTTAAGTCATGCTAAATATTACTAGTGCAGTTTCGGCTTTCGCTTGAGTGCAATCTATAACTTTTAACTTGTAATTACAGCGCTATTTAAAGCGGTTGTGATATACATTAAAAGTATTGTCCTCACTAATTCTTCTCTGTCTAAAACGCTTTGCCATGTACTGTACTTGCAATATCAATTCAAGCATTAAATTTAGTGAGGTCCAACGATATCAAGCTTAGCGTGCCATTTGACCCTACCAGGCCCATTTATCAAGCTCCGTATGGAGCTTGAAGGGCCGTGTTTCTGGCGAGTCTTCAGACTCGCCAGAAACACAAGTTATGAAGCAGCGGTCTAAAGACCGCTGCTTCATAACCCTGTCCGCCTGCTCTGAGCAGGCGGACAGGAACCGCCGGAAATCAACCCGATCGAATACGATCGGGTTGATTGACAGCTCCCTGCTGGCGGCCGATTGGCCGCGAGTCAGCAGGGGGCGGCGTTGCACCAGCAGCTCTTGTGAGCTGCTGGTGCAATGTTAAATGTGGAGAGCGTATTGCTCTCCGCATTTAGCGAGGTCTTGCGGACCTGATCCGCAGTGTCGGATCAGGTCCGCAAGCCCTTTGATAAATGGGCCCCTTAGTGTACAGCACGCATAGGTTTTACTTTTACATTTGTAAGCTTTCATGCTGCATGCATATCTGAGTTTTTTCCTTTTATATTATAAATATATTGGTCTAAGTACATATAGGGACCGATTTACTAACTGTCGGACTAGGTGTGAAAAAATGTCAAAAAGCATTTAGATAAGAGGAAGCCTTCAAGGGCATAGAAATTAACATATCTATTTACCTAGGTTTAGCTTTAAACAAAGAATACCAACAAAGCAAATTTGATCATAAAAGTAAATTGGAAAGTTGTTTAAAATTGCATGCCCTACCTAAATTTGACTAGACTGTCCCTTTAACACAGGAGATGGAGGTAAGGCTAACAGACAAAAATTGTGCGAGTTGCTTGACTGATCTTGTAGAATGGTTTGTAGTTGTAGCAAAAGCAAAAAAGAAAGCTTTGTATTTATATTAGTTAGAAATGAAGATGGTAGATCAAAGAGATCAAGAAATTTCTGGAAAGCAGTCTGGAACTATAATCAAGTAGAAGATTATCTAAAGCTTTGTAAGTTTGGTATTTATAATTTGATAGGCTAGAGTAGAGTGAGCCAGTGTAGGGACTGACAAAAACAAAAGACTAATGCTAATTGCAGAATAGGATAAATTCTTCTGGCTTCTGGCAGGGACATTCATGATAGACTGGAGAGGTTAAAAATGGGTGTTGGGTTTCCCACTATAATGCTAGTTGCAGATAAGATAAATAACAGCTAGATTTAGAGTTTGGCGTTAGCCGTCAAAACCAGCGTTAGAGGCTCCTAACGTTGGTTTTGGGCTACCGCTGGTATTTAGAGTCAGTCAGGAAAGGGTCTAACTCTCACTTTGCAGCCGCGACTTTTCCATACCGCAGATCCCCTTACGTCAATTGCGTATCCTATCTTTTCAATGGGATCTTTCTAACGCCGGTATTTAGAGTCGTGGCTGAAGTGAGCGTTAGAAATCTAACGACAAAACTCCAGCCGCAGAAAAAAGTCAGTAGTTAAGAGCTTTTTGGGCTAACGCCGGTTTATAAAGCTCTTAACTACTGTGCTCTAAAGTACACTAACACCCATAAACTACCTATGTACCCCTAAACCGAGGCCCCCCCACATCGCCGCCACTCTATTAAAATATTTTAACCCCTAATCTGCCGACCGCACACCGCCGCCACCTACGTTATCCCTATGTACCCCTAATCTGCTGCCCTTAATACCGCCGACACCTACATAATATTTATTAACCCCTAATCTGCCGCCCCCAACGTCGCCTCCACCTACCTACACTTATTAACCCCTAATCTGCCGAACGGACCTCACTGCTACTATAATAAATGTATTAACCCCTAATCCGCCTCACTCCCGCCTCAATAACCCTATAAGAAATAGTATTAACCCCTAATCTGCCCTCCCTAACATCGCCGACACCTAACTTCAATTATTAACCCCTAATCTGCCGACCGGATCTCACCGCTACTCTAATAAATGGATTAACCCCTAAAGCTAAGTCTAACCCTAACACTAACACAACCCTAAATTAAATATAATTTAAATCTAACGAAATAAATTAACTCTTATTAAATAAATTATTCATATTTAAAGCTAAATGCTTACCTGTAAAATAAACCCTAATATAGCTACAATATAACGAATAATTATATTGTAGCTATTTTAGGATTAATATTTATTTTACAGGCAACTTTGTATTTATCTTAACCAGGTACAATAGCTATTAAATAGTTAAGAACTATTTAATAGCTAAAATAGTTAAAATAATTACAAAATTACCTGTAAAATAAATCCTAACCTAAGTTACAATTAAACCTAACACTACACTATGAATAAATTAATTAAATACAATACCTACAAATAACTACAATTAAATAAACTAACTAAAGTACAAAAAATAAAAAAGAACTAAGTTACAAAAAATAAAAAAATATTTACAAACATTAGAAAAATATTACAACAATTTTAAACTAATTACACCTGCTCTAAGCCCCCTAATAAAATAACAAAGACCCCCAAAATAAAAAAATGCCCTACCCTATTCTAAATTAAAAAAGTTCAAAGATCTTTTACCTTACCAGCCCTGAAAAGGGCCATTTGCGGGGCATGCCCCAAATAATCCAGCTCTTTTGCCTGTAAAAAAAAACATACAATACCCCCCCCCAACATTACAACCCACCACCCACATACCCCTAATCTAACCCAAACCCCCCTTAAATAAACCTAACACTAAGCCCCTGAAGATCTTCCTACCTTATCTTCACCATGCCAGGTTCACCGATCCGTCCTCCGAAGTCTTGATCCAAGCCTCTGAAGTCTTCATCCAAGCCCAAGCGGGGGCTGGCGATCCATAATCCGGCTGAAGTCTTCTATCAAGCGGCGGCTGAAGAGGTCCAGAAGAGGCTCCAAAGTCTTCATCCTATCCGGGAAGAAGAGGAGATCCAGACCGGCAACCATCTTGATCCAAGCGGCATCTTCTATCTTCATCCGATGACGAACGGCTCCATCTTGAAGACCTCCAGCGCGGATCCATCCTCTTCTTCCGACGTCCAACTGAAGAATGAAGGTTCCTTTAAGGGACGTCATCCAAGATGGCGTCCCTCGAATTCCGATTGGCTGATAGGATTCTATCAGCCAATCGGAATTAAGGTAGGAAAATTCTGATTGGCTTATGGAATCAGCCAATCAGATTCAAGTTCAATCCGATTGGCTGATTGGATCAGCCAATCAGATTGAGCTCGCATTCTATTGACTGTTCCGATCAGCCAACCGGAATTCGAGGGACGCCATCTTTAAAATATGCTATACGCTCCTTTTTTGGAGCCTAACGCAGCCCTTCTGTGAACTCTAAATACCAGCGGTATTTAAAAGGTGCGGGGGAAAAAAAGCATGCGTAGCTAACGCACCCCTGTGGCCGCAGAACTCTAAATCTAGCCGTAATATTTTTGAGCTATCTTGGGTAATTATATTTTTGTGGTTTCTTTCTTTAATATCTACCATTCTTTTTTAAAAATCTATATAAACCATACATTTCATGAACATTTGCCAGGAGAGGGGGGGAGAGAGCCCTAAAGAGAGGGGGGAGAGAGAGCAAAAGAGGGGGGAGAGAGATAGCAAAAGAGAGGGGGGAGAGCGCAAAAGAGGGGGGAGAGAGCACAAAAGAGGGGGGAGTCAGAGCAAAAGAGGGGGAGAGAGAGTAAAAGAGAGGGGGAGAGAGCACAAAAGAGGGGGGAGAGAGCACAAAAGAGGGGGGAGAGAGAGCAAAAGAGAGGAGGAGAGAGCACAAAAGAGGGGGGAGAGAGCGCAAAAGAGGGGGGAGAGAGAGCAAAAGATCGGGGAAAGAGTGCAAAAGAGAGGGGGAGAGAGTGCAAAGGAGGGGGAGAGAGCGCAAAAGAGGTGGAGAGCACAAAAGAGGGGGGAGAGAGAGTAAAAGAGGGGGAGAGAGAGCAAAATAGGGGAGAGAGAGCAAAAGAGGGGGAGAGAGAGCAAAAGAGGGGGGAAAAGAGAGAGCAGAAGAGGGGCGGGGAAGAGAGCGCAAAAGAGAGGGGGGAGATAGAGGGAGCAAGGGTTGGAACCGCGGTACTTAAAAAATTGGCCAGTGTACATGGGCTTTAGGAGTAGGACTAGTTTTTAATAAAGGATTTACATTTTAATCCATTAAGGTTCCACAGATTAATACTTGGGGTTGAAGAATACTAAGTACCGTTAGTAGTAAACTCCATATGTGTCTTGCCCTGTCTCTCTTGCTCCACCTGCACTCTTCCGTATGGTTAGACCCAATGCTCCTAGGTGCAAAAAGCCCACATTTGTCACAGCAGTAAATAAGCAAGCTAACTATGTCCTGATGCTTCCCAACAATTGCACAGGCAAGAGACTCAAAAGTACTAGAAAATAACTTTTTTTCCAAAGTTTTAACTGTAGAACTTGCTCATTAAAAATATGGTAACAAATGTACAATTTTAAGGCTGCCTCACTGGTAAACATATAAAATATTGCTTTTTGGGGCTGCTAACACCTTTTATCAATGGCATCAATGCCTAATGTGATCATTCTACCAGTGAAAATAAATAATGGATAAAAGATCATTAATTATAATATTTTTAGTGCATGGATTGTCTTTGTAAGAAGTGGATCTTAGAGATTGCTGGTAACAAATGGTCAAATGAAGCTAAATAAAATATTTAGGGCTAGAGAGGAGCTCTATCATTAGCGCTAGGATCCTAAACTTGATTGTGAAGTTGGGGTATTCTTTATGCTCAAATCCATATTACAAGTGGAGTGATATCAAAATTACCGCAAATTAATTTGCACAAACCTGTGTTAATTTACGCTCCTCATATTTTCTGTTTCTAATTAGCGCTTGTTTTACACTTACAAGTTGAAATTAAATGTGATTGTGCAATCGCATTTACTGATCAAACTTTTTACGCAACTTTAAAGGAAAGAGTTTGTCCAGATGAAACACTTACACTAAAGTACACTAATCACCTCTAAAACACCATCCCCCACATTGCAAAGTACCTAAATAAACTATTAACTAAGATCTAAACCCCCTAGCCTAACACCCCCTAACTTAGCCCAAATTAAAATACTCCGTAATTTACAAAAACAATCCTAACTACCTTAAAAAAACTTGCAAAGTGTAATCTAGCCCTTTGTTAGATGATATTACCTATAAAATTATTTTTCATATCCAGTACATTTAAAATGCTTACCGTTTTTTGGTGGTTATTTCTTCAATAAGTTCATTTCTGATCTAATTACCTTGCACTTTTTATCATGTATTTATTTTTTACCAGTGCTATCCATGAAATTCCTATAACCTCTTTGTGCTGGCATTAAAGTGTTAACATCGGAACACTCTGTTTTCTCTGTGTTAATCAAGTGTCTGCTTAATGTATCAATGTCCTCTGACATTACAATGATCTTATTCGGTTAACAGAAAACATTAAACATATCCGTATTAAGAATTTGAAAAGGAATTTCAGTACTGATGCCAAATAACATTCCAATGGTGAAACACTACTAATAATGAGCCAGATTTTGAGTGGAGCGCAAATGTTTGTGTACAAGAGATAGTGGGGCATATGTATCAAGCTCCGAAAGGAGCTTGATGCCCCGTGTTTCTGGCGAGTCATCAGACTCGCCAGAAACAGCAGTTATGAAGCAGCGGTCACAAAGAACGCTGCTCCATAACCTGTCCGCCTGCTCTGAGTACGATCGGGTTGATTGACACCCTCCTGCTGGCGGCCCATTGGCCGCGAGTCTGCAGGGGGCGGCGTTGCACCAGTAGCTCTTGTGAGCTGCTGGTGCAATGATAAATACAGCGAGTGTATTGCTCGCCGTATTCAGCGAGGTCTGGCGGACCTGATCCGCACTGGTGGATCAGGTGAGCCAGACTTTCATAACTAAAGGCCTTTGTGTTTTCTCATTTGGTTTGCGTGCCAGTTAAATTGCACTCATATTACAAGTTAAAAGAAGCTTAAGCGCAAATGAAGTTAACGCTTGTCGGGTTAGCGCATCCCCAGAGCTGTGGTTAACTTTCTTTCATGTAATTTGCAAGAGTCCATGAGCTAGTGACGTATGGGATATACAATTCTACCAGGAGGTGAAAAGTTTCCCAAACCTCAAAATGCCTATAAATACACCCCTCACCACACCTACAATTCAGTTTTACAAACTTTGCCTCCTATGGAGGTGGTGAAGTAAGTTTGTGCTAAGATTTCTACGTTGATATGCGCCTCTCAGCATTTTGAAGCCCGATTCCTCTCAGAGTACAGTGAATGTCAGAGGGATGTGAAGGGAGTATCACTTATTGAATGCAATGGTTTTCCTCACGGGAGATCTATTTCATAGGTTCTCTGTTATCGGTCGTAGAGGTTCATCTCCTACCTCCCTTTTCAGATCGACGATATACTCTCATATTCCATTACCTCTACTGATAACTGTTTCAGTACTGGTTTGGCTATCTGCTATATGTGGATGGGTGTCTTTTGGTAAGTATGTTTTCATTACTTAATTAAGACACTCTCAGCTGTGGTTTGGCACTTTATGTATTTATATAAAGTTCTAAATATATGTATTGTACTTATATTTGCCATGATTCAGGTTTTCATTTCAGTATATTTCCTTTTGCAGACTGTCAGTTTCATATCTGGGAAATGCTTTTTTATGAAAAATGTATTTCTTACCTGGGGTATAGTCTCTTTTTCAAATTGACTGTCTTTTAAATTCACAGGCAAAATTAGTCTCTACTCTTGCTAAACGTACTACTATTCCTACGGAAGATAGTACTTCTTTTAAATATCCTTTAGATAGGAAACTTGAATCTTATCTAAGGAAAGCCTATTTATATTCAGGTCATCTTCTCAGGCCTGCAATTTCTTTGGCTGATGTTGCAGCTGCTTCAACGTTTTGGATGGAAACTTTATCGCAACAAGTATTGGAGCCTGATTTGTCTAGCATTGTTAACTTTTTTTGCCTCAGGATAAAAGACCTAACGGTAAATCTAAAGCTTCTAACCGTTTTCGTTCCAATTCCTCCAAGGAATCTGTTTCCAATTGGAAGCCTTCCTCAAATTGTAATAAATCCAAGCCATTTAAGAGATCAAAGCCAGCCCCCAAGTCTACATGAAGGTGCAGCCCTCATTCCAGCTCAGCTGGTAGGGGGCAGATTAAGATTTTTCAAAGATGTTTGGCCAATTCGGTGCAAAATCAATGGATTCAGTGTATTGTCTCTCAGGGGTACAGAATAGGATTCAGAGTAAGACTGCCTGTGAGAAGATTTTTTTTCTCACACATTCCAGCAAACCCAGTAAAGGCTCACAGATAGATTATGAGTTTTGCGTTAGGTGAAAAAGCAGCGTTAACAGGTTCTAATGCTGCTTTTTCACTACCGCTGGTATTACGAGTCTTGCAGGTTTAGGGGCACTGCACTCTTTTTTGGCCTTACAGCAAAGCGACTAACGGAAACTTTGTAAAGTCTTTTTTCTATGTGACTTCCATAGCGCTGGTATTACGAGTCTGTCCTGAGAGGCCAAAAAGTGAGTGGTACACCCTCAACCACCAAGATTCCTACGACATTTAAAAGTCAGTAGTTATGAGTTTTATGGTACAACGCTGTAACATAAAACTCATAACTAAAGTGGTAAAAAGTACACTAACACCCATAAACTACCTATTAACCCGTAAACCGAGGCCCTCCCGCATTGCAAACACTATAATACAAATTTTAACCCCTAATCTGCTGCTCCGGACATCGCCGCCACTATAATAAATAAATTAACCCCTAAACCGCCGCACTCCCGCCTTGCAAACACTAGTTGAATGTTATTAACCCCTAATCTGCCGTCCCTAACATCGCCGCCACCAACTATATACTTATTAACCTCTAATCTTTCGCTCTGGACTTCGCCGCAACCTACATTATATTTATTAACCCCTAATCTGCCACCCTCAATGTCGCCACAACCTACCTACACTTATTAACCCCTAATCTGCCGCCCCCAACGTCGCCGCCACTATAATAAACATATTAACCCCTAAACCACCGCACTCCTGCCTCACAAACACTAGTTAAATATTTTTAACCCCTAATATGCCACCCCTAACATCGCCGCCACCTACATTATACTTATTAACCCCTAATCTTCTGCTCTGGACATCGCTGCAACCTACATTATATTTATTAACCCCTAATCTGCCGCCCCCAAAGTCGCTGCCACCTACCTACACTTATTAACCCCTAATCTGATGCCCCCAACGTCGCCGCCACTATAATAAACATATTAACCCCTAAACCACCACACTCCTGCCTCGCAAACACTAGTTTAATATTATTAACTCCTAATCTGCTGTCCCTAACATCACTGACACCTACCTACATTTATTAACCCCTAATCTGCCGCCCCCGTCGCCACCATTATACTAAATGTATTAACCCCTAAATCTAAGTCTAATCCTAACCCTAACACCCGATAACTTAAATATAATTTAAATAAATCTAAATAAAATTACTATCATTAACTAAATTTTTCCTATTTAAAACTAAATACTTACCTGTAAAATAAACCCTAACCTAGCTACAATATAACTAATAGTTACATTGTATCTAGCTTAGGGTTTATTTTTATTTTACAGGCACGTTTATATTTATTTTAACTAGGCAGAATAGTTACTAAATAGTTATTAACTATTTAATAACTAACTAAATAAAATAAATACAAAAGTATCTGTAAAATAAAACCTAACCTAAGTTACAATAACACCTAACACTACACTATAATTAAATAAATTCCCTACATTAAATAAATTAAATTAGCTAAAGTACAAAAACCCCCCCCACTAAATTACAGAAAATAATAAACAAATTACAGATCTTTAAACTAATTACACGTAATCTAATAGCCCTATCAAAATAAAAAAGCCCCCCCAAAATAAAAAAAAACCCTAGCCTAAACTAAACTATCACTAGCCCTTAAAAGGGCCTTTTGTGGTGCATTGCCCCAAAGAAATCAGCTCTTTTACCTGTAAAAAAATACAAACAACCCCCTCAACAGTAAAACCCACCACCCACACAACAACCCCCCCAAATAAAATACTAACTAAAATAATAATATTTAACTAATGTTTGCGAGGCGGGAGTGAGGCGATTTAGGGGTTAATATGTTTATTATAGTGGCGGCGTCATTGGGGCGGCAGATTAGGGGTTAATAAGTGTAGGTAGGTGGCGGCGACATTGTGGGCGGCAGATTAGGGGTTAATAAGTATAATGTAGGTGTCGGCGATGTTGGGGGCAGCAGATTAGGGGTTCATAAGTGTAAGATTAGGAGTGTTTTGACTCGGGGCTCATGTTAGGGTGTTAGGTGTAAACAAAAAATGTATTTCCCCATAGGAATCAATGGGGCTGCGTTACTGAGCTAAATGCTGCTTTATTGCAGGTGTTAGACTTTTTTTCAGCCGGCTCTCCCCATTGATTCCTATGGGGAAATCTTGCACAAGCACGTTCAACCAGCTCACCGCTGACTTAAGAAACGCTGGTATTGAAGTGAGATTTAGAGCAAAATTTTGCTCTACGCTCACTTTTTGTCTTTTAACGCGGGGTTTGTAAAAACTCATAATACCAGCGCTGCAGGAAAGTGAGCGGTGAGAATAACGTGCAAGTTAGCACCGCACCCCTGTTACCGCAAAACTCGTAATCTAGGCCTCAGGCTTTCCTGAAGTGTGTTTCAGACCTGGAGTTATCAGTTCATGCCAGTTCCGTTTCAGGAAAAGGGTCTGGGGTTTTATTCAAATCTATTCATTGTCCCAAAGAAAGAAAATTCATTCAGACCAGTTTTGGATCTAAAAATTTTGAATAGATATGTAAGAGTACCAACTATCAAAATGGTGACTATAAGGACTATTCTGCCTTTTGTTCAGCAAGGGCATTAAATGTCCACAATAGACTTACAGGATGCATATCTTCATATTCTGATTCATCCAGATCACTATCAGTTCCTGAGATCCTCTTTTTTAGACAAGCATTACCAATTTGTCGCTCTTCCTTTTGGCCTAGTGACAGCTCCAAGAATCTTTTCAAAGGTTCTAGGTGCCCTACTCTCTGTAATCAGAGAGCGGGGTATTGCGGTGTTTCCTTATTTGGACAATATCTTGGTACTTGCTCAGTCTTTACGTTCTGCAGAATCTCACACAAATCAACTAGTGTTGTTTCTTCAAATACATGGTTGGAGGATCAATTTACCAACAAGTTCTTTGATTCCTCAGACAATGGTAATGTTTTTAGGTTTCCAGATAGATTCAGTGTCCATGACTTTGTCTCTAACAGACAAGAGACATTTGAAATTGATTGAAGCCTGTCGGAACCTTCAGTCTCAGTCATTCCCTTCAGTAGCTATGTGCATGAAAGTTTTAGGTCTCATGACTGCAGCATTGGACACAATCCCCTTTGCTCTTTTTCATATGAGACCTCTCCAGCTTTGAATGATGAACCAATGGTGCAGGGATTATACAAGGATATCACAATTAATATCCTTAAATCCCAATGTTCGACTATCTCTGACTTGGTGGTTAGAGCACAAGGGGTTTGGAAATCTCAAGATTCGAGATTACCAATAAATATTTTGGAACTCCGTGCGATTCTCAGGGCTCTTCAATTTTGGCCTTTGTTGAAGAGAGAAGCGTTCATTTGTTTTCAGACAGACAATATCACAACTGTGGCATATGTCAATCATCAGGGTGGGACTCACAGTCCTCAAGCTATGAAAGAAGTATCTCGGATACAGCTCCTGTCTAATTTCTGCAGTTTATATTCCAGGTATAGACAATTGGGAAGCAGATTATCTCAGTCGTCAGACTTTATATCCGGGAGAGTGGTCTCTCCACCCAGATGTGTTTCTCAAGTTGTTTAGATGTGGGGTCTTCCATAAATAGATCTGATGGCATCTCATCTAAACAAGAAACTTCCCAGTTACCTGTCCAGGTCCAGGGATCCTCAGGCGGAAGCAGTGGATGCGTTGACACTTCCTTGGTGTTATGAACCTGCTTATATTTTCCCTCTAGTTCTTCTTCCAAGAGTAATCTCCAAAATCATCATGGAGCAATCGTTTGTGCTGCTGGTGGCTCCAGCATTGCCTCACAGGTTTTGGTATGCAGATCTTGTTCGGTTGTCCAGTTGCCAACCTTGGCCACTTCCATTAAGGCCAGACCTTCTATCTCAAGGTCCGTTTTTCCAATCATTAAATTTGAAGGTGGGGAAATTGAACGCTTAGTGCTTAGTCATAGAGTTTTTTCTGACTCTGTCATTAATACTATGTTGCAGGCTCATAAATCTGTTTCTAGGAAGATTTACTATCGAGTTTGGAAGACTTACATTTCATGGTGTTTCTCTCATAAATTCTCTTGGCATTCTTTTAGAATTCCTAGAATTTTACAGTTTCTTAAGGGTGGTTTGGATAAAGGTTTGTCTGCAAGTTCCTTGAAAGGACAAATCTCTGCTCTTTCTGTCTTATTTCACAGAAAGATTGCTAAATTTCCTGATATTCATTATTTTGTGCAGGCTTTGGTTTGTAACAAGCCTGTCATTAAATCAATCTCTCCTCCTTGGAGTCTTAATTTGGTTTTGAAGGGTTTACAGGCTCCTCCATTTGAGCCTATGCATTCTTTGGACATTAAAATACTTTCTTGGAAAGTGTTGTTTCTTTTGGCCATCTCTTCTGCTAGAAGAGTTTCTGAATCTCCTTTTCTGATTTTTCATCAGGATAAGGCAGTTTTGCGGACTTCATTTAAATTCTTACCTAAGGTTGTGAATTCTAACAACATTAATAGAGAAATTGTTGTCCCTTTCTTGTGTACTAATCCTAAGAATTCTTTGGAGAGCTTTTTACATTCTTTGGATGTGGTGAGAGCTCTGAAATATTATGTTGAAGCTACTAAAGATTTCAGGAAGACTTCTAGGCCCCTATTTAAGAAAGTCTGGTGGACCTGATCCGACAGTGTGGATCAGGTCCGCCAGACCTCGCTGAATACGGCGAGCAATACGCTCGCCGTATTCACCATTGCACCAGCAGCTCACAAGAGCTAAGACAAGGGAGTACAAAGAAGCGCAAAAGAACAATCTTGAGTAGTTTATTCAGAACATGTAAATAAATAAAGATAAAAACTTACACTCAGGTAAGCAGCAACGTTCGTCCTAATCACACACCGAATATAATGTGGTCCAGTAAAAGTCCTGCTCTAAACAAACTGAACGTCCGTGATGGAAGACAAGCTGACAAACCCAAATCGGCGTCTGACGTCAGTAAGGAGCTGAATTCGGAGCGTCCCCCTCAGATGGATCCTTCTCAGGCCGCACAGCAAAACAGCTGATAACTGCAAATAGTCCCCAAAGATATCCCTACGCGTTTCATTCGGATCTCGCCTGAACTCAAGGGCAAAGAATGTTCAAGTGGTATACTGTCACCGTAAGGAGTCCGTCTATTATACATTAGGCACAAGCGCCCTCTACTGGTTGAGTACAGTACATCTAAAATTGCAAGGGCTAAAAAAACCTATCCTGGATATTATTTGGTGTATAGCTCACAAGAGCAGCTGGTGCAACGCCACCCCTGCAGACTCGCGGCCAATGTGCCACCAGCAGGGGGGTGTCAATCAACCCGATCATACTCGACAGGTTATGGAGCAGCGGTCTTTGTGACCGCTGCTTCATAACTGCTGTTTCTGGCGAGCCTGCAGGCTCGCCAGAAACACGGGGCATCAAGCTCCGTTCAGAGCTTGATAGATAGCCCCCCTAGTCTATTTGTTATCATTTCTGGTTCCAGGAAAGGTCAGAAGGCTTCTGCCATTTCCTTGGCTTCGTGGTTAAAGCTTTTGATTCATCAAGCTTATTTGGAGTCGGGTCAAGCCCCGCCTCAGAGAATTACAGCTCATTCTACTAGATCAGTCTCCACTTCCTGGGCTTTTAAGAATAACGCTTCAGTTGATCAGATTTGAAAAGCTGCAACTTGGTCTTCTTTGCATACATTTATAAAATTCTACCATTTTGATATATTTTCTTCTTCGGAAGCAGTTTTTGGTAGAAAAGTTCTTCAGGCAGCTGTTTCAGTTTGATTCTTCTGCTTCAGTTTGATTCTTTTTTCCTTTCATATATGAGAATAAACTTATATTTTTTGGTTGTGGATTAATTTTTTCAGCGGAAAATGGCTGTTTTTATTTTTATCCCTCCCTCTCTAGTGACTCTTGTGTGGAGTTCCACATCTTGGGTATTGATATCCCATACGTCACTAGCTCAGGGACTCTTGACAATTACATGAAAGAAAACATAATTTATGTAAGAATTTACCTGATAAATTCATTTCTTTCATATTGGCAAGAGTCCATGAGGCCCACCCTTTTTATGGTGGTTATGATTTTTTTGTATAAAGCACAATTATTTCCAAATTCCTTTGTTGATGCTTTTTACTCCTTTCTTTACCACCCCACTACTTGGCTATTCGTTAAACTGAATTGTGGGTGTGGTGAGGGGTGTATTTATAGGCATTTTGAGGTTTGGGAAACTTTGCCCCTCCTGGTAGGATTGTATATCCCATACGTCACTAGCTCATGGACTCTTGCCAATATGAAAGAAATGAATTTATCAGGTAAGTTCTTACATAAATTATGTTTTTTCGCAAAACAAAAAAGTGTCACAAAACACCTCAAAAATACATTACACAATACAGTTACACTCATAATAACACTGATTAATAAAAAATATTTAAAAATAAATGCTCAAAAAAGTTATAAGGACTCAAAGATATGAGGTCTTAGGTGTTAGAAAAAGACGCAGGCAAAAGGCTTTAACACAGATATACATACATATACATGTCTAAAAATGTATATGCATGTGTACATATATGTCTATATATGTATACATATGTATTTATATGTGTATATATGTATTTACAGACATATACACACACATAAACACATATGTACACACACACACACACACACATATATATATATGTGTGCATTGGAGCACTTTGCAGCTAAAGTAAATGTGCAGAACATTGCAATGTGAAATATTCCTATTTTCATGTTGGGTTATCACACATGAGAATATGTGATCAGGTTTGCGTATGTGTAGAGTATTAGGTTTTTTGCCCACTTTTTTCTCTATTGACTTCTATGCGGGAATAGGTTATCGCAAGCGCAATATTCTATCGTCAGCTTTTTGTGTGTGTCAGGTTAGCACGAGAGCGATAACTTTTTACTTTCAAGTCATAATACGAGCGCAAACTGATGTGCGCTAAATGTTTTCTTCTAGCGCAATTAACACTCTAGTGAAAGTTTATTTTTGTATTTTCTATGTTCCTGTTCTCTTTCCCCCTAAATAACAAGCTTGTTGTATAAGGAGGCAAAACAAACTCTCTATAGCGCTGATGTTTTAATTCTCTCAAGCTCTCAGAGCTTGTAAGAGTCTGTCCTGATTCTATAAAGGTAGTTTTTACTTTGTGAATAACGTCTTGCAAACAAAGGCAATACTACATACAACACAATAGGAATCACAAACAATTATATACAAGGAATAAATTAAATTTAAATAAAAATATTCAGTAAATAATTGTATTATTTAATAACATAAAAAAGTAGCAAAATTGTTCTGCAAAAAGAGTATCTTATGAAAAAATGTAAATTCTTATTGAAATTGCATGGGAAAGAAATTATTTATAATGCAAAATTCAAAGGGCTAGATTACAAGTGTTGCGCTATAGTTTGTGCGCAAGCGATATCGGGTAATTGTGGCCATCTGCGCACAAGTTAAATTCTGCTCATATTACAGCTGAAAGTCAATGTGAATATTGAACACAATTGTGATTTACCATAGAATAATTACCGCAACTTCAGAGCACTGTTTAACTGTTATTCAAGCCAAAAAACTGTTACAAAACACATCAAAAATACATTTAAAAGTACAGTTACACTCATAATAACACTATCTAATAAAAATAATTTAAAATAAATATTGCATAAAAAAGTTATAACGGCTAAAAGATATGAGGGGGCCCAATTATTAAATGGTGGGCGGACATCGCTAAATTTAACATTGCACAAGTAGTTATGGTGAACTGCTTGTGCAATGCCGCCCCCTGCAGATTCACGGCCAATCGACCGATAGCAGAAGGTGTCAATCAACCCGGGTTGATTGCTGTCCACCACCTTTGAAGCGGCAGATAAGTTAAGGAGCAGCGGTCTTAAGACTGCTGCTTCTTAACTGCAGTTTACAGCGAGCCTGAAGGCTCGTGCAGAAACAGGGGGATTAGGGGCTATTCGGCCCTTGTTAAATCGGCTCCGAGATCTCAAGTGTTAGAAAATAAAATGGCTGCAAAGAGCTTTTAAATATAAATACACATACTGTATGTATGTATATATGTCTATATGTGTGTACATCTGTATTTATATGTGTATACACATATATATATGTATAAAAATATATTTGTGCAAAACTCTATCAGATATATTAAAAGAGATTATGAAATAAGCAATATTATCTTCTTATGTTGCTCTTTTAAATAATCGCAATCGTGTTTGTGTGACTAGATGTTAGATTTCTTTTCCAAATTTTTAGACTTTATTGAAGCCTAAGGGAGACAGCAATGTTGCGCTCCTGGGGCGCGATCCGATATCGATCGCAGTTTGCGGCGCAAGCGAGGGAACCGGCGTCGCCCGCAGTTTCAGCTCGCAACTCGAGCCATCCCATATAGGTCGCCGTCAGATGCTAACGTGCCGTAAGTCTCACAAACCAGCGATGTCCAGAAATCTGCGTAAGTACAAATTTCTGGCGTCGCCAGTGACTTGCGGCACGTTAGAAACTGCCGGCGCCTATAAAACCTGACTAAAGTTTAAAACACCCGCACTGTCTAACACGCCTCCCTAACATAGCCCGCACTGTCTAACACGCCTCCCTAACATAGCCCGCACTGTCTAACACGCCTCCCTAACATAGCCCGCACTGTCTAACACGCCTCCCTAACATAGCCCGCACTGTCTAACCCTCTATCCGCTATCCCCCCTCACTAGCCTAACAATAAAAAAGCTATTAACCCCTAAACCGCCGCTCCTTTACCCCGCCGCAACCTAATAAAGTTATTAACCCCTAAACCGCAGCTCCCGTACCCCGCCGCCAGCTATATTATATCTATAACCCCCTAAAGTGAGCCCCTAACACCGCCGCCATCTATATTAAAATTATTAACCCCTAATGTAAGCCCCTTACACTGCCGCCATCTCTATTAAAATGATTAACCCCTAATTTAATCTACCTACCCCGCCGCCAGCTATATTATCTATATTAACCCTAAGTATATTATAGTTAATATAGGTATTACATTATATATATTAACTATATTAACCCTAATTATATTAGGGTTAATATAGTTAATATAGTTACTATAGTATTTATATTAACTATATTAACTCTATCTAACCCTAACTAAATTTATATTAAATTAATCTAATTCATTTATAAACTAAAATATTCCTATTTAAATCTAAATACTTACCTATAAAATAAACCCTAAGATAGCTACAATATAATTAATAATTACATTGTAGCTATGTTAGGGTTAATATTTATTTTACAGGTAAATTGTTAATTATTTTAACTAGGTATAATAGATATTAAATAGTTATTAACTATTTAATATCTACATAGTTAAAATAATTACCCAATTACCTGTAAAATAAATCCTAACCTAAGTTACAAATACACCTACACTATCAATAAATTTAATAAACTACAAACATCTATCTAAAAATACAATTAAATTAACTAAACTAAATTACAAAAAAAAACAAACACTAAATTACAAAAAATAAAAAAAAGATTACAAGATATTTAAGCTAATTACACCTATTCTAAGCCCCCTAATAAAATAATAAACCCCCAAAATAAAAAAAATTCCCTGCCCTATTCTAAATTCAACAAATTTCAAAGCTCTTTACCTTACCAGCCCTTAAAAGGGCCTTTTGTGGGCCATGCCCCAAAGAATTCAGCTCTTTTGCATACAACAAATACAATACCCCCCCCCATTACAACCCACCACCCACATACCCCTATTCTAAACCCACCCAAACCCCCCTTAAAAAAGCCTAACACTACCCCCCTGAAGTTCTCCCTACCTTGTCTTCACCACACCGGGCCGAACTCCTGATCCGATCCGGGCGATGTCATCCTCCAAGCGGCAAAGAAGAATTCTTCCTCCGGCGACGTCTTCCTCCAAGCGGCAGCAAAGTCTTCATTCTTCCGGCGGCATCTTCAATCTTCTTTCTTCGCTCCGCCGCCGCGGAGCATCCATCCCGGCCGACTGCTGAACTTGGAATGAGGTACCTTTAAATGACGTCATCCAAGATGGCGTCCGCCGAATTCCGATTGGCTGATAGGATTCTATCAGCCAATCGGAATTAAGTTAAAAAAATCTGATTGGCTGATTAAATCAGCCAATCAGATTCAAGTTCAATCCGATTGGCTGATCCAATCAGCCAATCAGATTGAGCTCGCATTCTATTGGCTGTTCCGATCAGCCAATAGAATGCGAGCTCAATCTGATTGGCTGATTGGATCAGCCAATCGGATTGAACTTGAATCTGATTGGCTGATTCAATCAGCCAATCAGATTTTTTTAACTTAATTCCGATTGGCTGATAGAATCCTATCAGCCAATCGGAATTTGGTGGACGCCATCTTGGATGACGTCATTTAAAGGTACCTCATTCCAAGTTCAGCAGTCGGCCGGGATGGATGCTCCGCGGCGGCGGAGCGAAGAAAGAAGATTGAAGATGCCGCCGGAAGAATGAAGACTTTGCTGCCGCTTGGAGGAAGACGTCGCCGGAGGAAGAATTCTTCTTTGCCGCTTGGAGGATGACATCGCCCGGATCGGATCAGGAGTTCGGCCCGGTGTGGTGAAGACAAGGTAGGGAGATCTTCAGGGGGGTAGTGTTAGGCTTTTTTAAGGGGGGTTTGGGTGGGTTTAGAATAGGGGTATGTGGGTGGTGGGTTGTAATGGGGGGGGGGTATTGTATTTGTTGTATGCAAAAGAGCTGAATTCTTTGGGGCATGCCCCACAAAAGGCCCTTTTAAGGGCTGGTAAGGTAAAGAGCTTTGAAATTTGTTAAATTTAGAATAGGGCAGGGAATTTTTTTTATTTTGGGGGTTTATTATTTTATTAGGGGGCTTAGAATAGGTGTAATTAGCTTAAATATCTTGTAATCTTTTTTTATTTTTTGTAATTTAGTGTTTGTTTGTTTTTGTAATTTAGTTTAGTTAATTTAATTGTATTTTTAGATAGATGTTTGTAGTTTATTAAATTTATTGATAGTGTAGGTGTATTTGTAACTTAGGTTAGGATTTATTTTACAGGTAATTGGGTAATTATTTTAACTAGGTAGATATTAAATAGTTAATAACTATTTAATATCTATTATACCTAGTTAAAATAATTAACAATTTACCTGTAAAATAAATATTAACCCTAACATAGCTACAATGTAATTATTAATTATATTGTAGCTATCTTAGGGTTTATTTTATAGGTAAGTATTTAGATTTAAATAGGAATATTTTAGTTTATAAATGAATTAGATTAATTTAATATAAATTTAGTTAGGGTTAGATAGAGTTAATATAGTTAATATAAATACTATAGTAACTATATTAACTATATTAACCCTAATATAATTAGGGTTAATATAGTTAATATATATAATGTAATACCTATATTAACTATAATATACTTAGGGTTAATATAGATAACATAGCTGGCGGCGGGGTAGGTAGATTAAATTAGGGGTTAATCATTTTAATAGAGATGGCGGCGGTGTAAGGGGCTTACATTAGGGGTTAATAATTTTTATATAGGTGGCGGCGGTGTAAGGGGTCAGATTAGGGGATAGATAAGGTAGATGGCGGCGGTTTTAGAGGCTCACAGTAGGGGGTTAGTTTATGTAGATGGCGGCGGGGTCCGGGAGCGGCGGTTTAGGGGGTAATAACTTCATTAGGGATTTCGGGGGGGGGGGGGATCGCGGTTGACAGGGAGATAGACATTGCGCATGCGTTAGGTGTTAGGTTTATTTTAGCAGATCGCGGTTGACAGGGAGATAGACATTGCGCATGCGTTAGGTGTTAGGTTTATTTTCTAGTTAGTTTAGGGAGTTACGGGGCTCCAATAGTCAGCGTAAGGCTTCTTACGGCTGCTTTTTGTGGCGAGGTGAAAATGGAGTAAGTTTTCTCCATTTTCGCCACGTAAGTCCTTACGCTGCATATTGGATACCAAACTGCGCGGGTTTGGTATACCTGCCTATGGCCCAAAAAACTGCGGGCGACGGCAGAAATATACGGGCGTAACTTCTAGGTTACGCCGTATATGTGATACCAAATCCGCGCAAATATTGGCGTCGCCGGCTTTTGCGGGCGACGATTTATATCGGATCGACCCCCAGATGTCTCAAAGTTTAAATGTGTATGCTACATATGTCAGAAAAAAAGGGTACGGTTAAGGTCAGTTTGCAAACACTTAAGGTATAACTGCTGCGGTTGTACCCTCAATGGTTCAAATTAGACCTTAAAGTGAAAGTTAATTTTGCAGCTTTACAACACATCAATGTATTCTATATTATTAACATATTGAGATCGCTATATTTTTTATTTTAAATTTTTTTAATATGACTTTATTTTTTAACATCTAAATTGCATACTGTGATCATGCATGCTCCGCCCATCCTCAACTTCCTATCTTTCTGTGTGTTTACATATAGAGCGGTCCCACGCGCTCTATACGTAAGCACAAATGCGCGTTCACCAGCACCGAGTGCATTGCGCATGCGCAAATCTTCGATCGTTCCTTCAATGCAAGAACCCTTATACTTACTTATACTTGTGATCGCTATTAGATTAATTAATCTATGTTGCGGAGCCGCAGTCTCAACAGATGACGTTCTCGGCTCAGTTACTAAAAAAAAAGGTATGCGCATGCGCGACTCAGGAACGCGCATCCAACTTAACGCTGGCTAAAAAATATTTGCCGCATGTGCAAGTCCATACATTGTCGGATGACGTCGCTTCACGGTCGCCAATCGGCCAGAAAGTCAATTGGTAGATAGAAAAATGTGATCAGGAAGTAAAATGACATTGCAAAAAACGGGTTAAATTTTAAGTCGGATAAAATATAGTTTAATTGCTGCGAAATATGTATTTACATATAACTTTGTAAAAAAAGATGAATGAAAGTTCTATTAAATTTAAATGAACTATGTAACTGAGGATAGCGAAGCAGATAACTTTACTTTCACTTTAAGGAACTAATATGTACCATTTAGGGATAAATAAGGTACAAATATTTGTTTCCAATTGTCAAAGGGTCCATGGGGGGTAGTTATCAACGTGTCAACTTTCCTGCTTTCGCCGGCCCAATACGCCCGCCTAAGCTCGCCTACCTTCGCCGCCGCGGACATGAAAAAATACGCCTAAGTTATCAAATAAAGCTGTCAAAAAGCCGCGGGGGGATGAGCAGCGGACTGTGAGAGTTATCACTCATCCGATCTCGCTGCTCTTCGGCTGTTTGACAGCTTTCTTGCTAGCCTGTCACTAAGCACTCACACTAAACTACACTGTTCTACCCCCTATACCGGTGCCCCCGGAGCCCCCCGCAACTAAATAAAGTTACTAACCCCTAAACCACTGCTCCTAGACCCTGCTGCAAGTCTTATAAATGTATTAACCCCTAAACCGCCGCTCCTAGACCCCGCCGCAAGTCTTATAAATGTATTAACCCCTAAACCGCCGCTCCCGGACACCGCTGCCACCTACATTATACCTAGTAACCCCTATCCTGCCCCCCCCCCATACCGTCGCCCTCTATAATAAAGTTATTAACCCATATCCTGCCCTCCCTACACCGTCGCCACCTATAATAAATTTATTAACCCCTATCCTGCCCCCCACTACACCGCCGCCACTGTAATAAAATTATTAACCCCTAAACCTAAGTCTAACACTAACCCTAACACCCCCTTAACTTAAATATTAATTAAATAAATCTAAATAATATTTCTATTATGAACTAAGTTAATCCTATTTAAAACTAAATACTTACCTATAAAATAAACCCTAATATAGCTACAATATAAATAATAATTATATTGTAGCTATGTTAGGATTTATTTTTATTTTACAGACACCTTTCAATTTATTTTAACCAGGTACAATAGCTATTAAATAGTTATTAACTATTTAATAGCTACCTAGTTAAAATAAAGAGAAATGTACCTGTAAAATAAAAACTAACCTAAGTTACAATTACACCTAACACTACACTATACTTTAATAAATTATTCATATTTAAAACTAAATACTTACCTGTAAAATAAACCCTAATATAGCTACAATATAAATAATAATTACATTGTAGTTATCTTAGGATTTATATTTATTTTACAGGTAACTTTGTATTTATTTTAGCTAGTTAGAATAGTTATTAAATAGTTATTAACTATTTAATAACTACCTAGCTAAAAGAAATACAAAATTACCTGTAAAATAAATCCTAACCTAAGTTACACTTAAACCTAACACTACACTATCATTAAATAAATTAAATAAACTACCTACAAATAACTACAATTAAATACAATTGCATAAACTAACTAAAGTACAAAAAATAAATAAAGCTAAGTTACAAAAAATAAAAAAAATAAGTTACAAACATTTAAAAAAATATTACAACAATTTTAAGCTACTTACACCTAATCTAAGCCCCCTAATAAAATAACAAACCCCCCCCAAAATAAAAAAATGCCCTACCCTATTCTACATTAAAAAAGTTCAAAGCTCTTTTACCTTACCAGCCCTTAAAATAACCTTTTGTGGGGGCATGCCCCAAAGAGTTCAGCTCTTTTGCCTGTAAAAGAAAAATACAACCCCCCCCAAAATTAAAACCCACCACCCACATACCCCTAATCTAACCCAAACCCCCCTTAAAATAACCTAACACTAATCCCCTGAAGATCATCCTACCTTTAGTTGTCTTCACTCAGCCGAGCCACCGATGGAACTGAAGAGGACATCCGGACCGGCAGAAGTGATCATTCAAGGGGCGCTGAAGAAATCTTCCAACCGATGAAGTGATCCTCCAAGCGGCGCTGAAGAAATCTTCCACCCGGGAGAGGTCATCTTCCAAGAGGCGCTGAAGAAGTCTTCTATCCGGGCGAGGTCATCTTCGAAGCCGGGTCTTGAATCTTCATCCCGCCGACGCGGAACATCCTTCTTTCCCGACGGACTACCGGCGAATGAAGGCTCCTTTAAGGGACGTCATCCAAGATGGCGTCCCTTCAATTCCGATTGGCTGATAGGATTCTATCAACCAATCGGAATTAAGGTAGGAAAAATCTGATTGGCTGATGGAATCAGCCAATCAGATTCAAGTTCAATCCGATTGGCTGATCCAATCAGCCAATCAGATTGAGCTCGCATTCTATTGGCTGTTCCGATCAGCTCCCTTAAAGGAGCCTTCATTCGTCGGTAGTCCGTCGGGAAAGAAGGATGTTCCGCGTCGGCGGGATGAAGATTCAAGACCCGGCTTCGAAGATGACCTCGCCCGGATAGAAGACTTCTTCAGCGCCTCTTGGAAGATGACCTCGCCCGGATGGAAGATTTCTTCAGCGCCGCTTGGAGGATCACTTCATCGGATGGAAGATTTCTTCAGCGCCCCTTGGATGATCACTTTTGCCGGTCCGGATGTCCTCTTCAGTTCCATCGGTGGCTCGGCTTAGTGAAGACAACTAAAGGTAGGATGATCTTCAGGGGATTAGTGTTAGGTTATTTTAAGGGGGGTTTGGGTTAGATTAGGGGTATGTGGGTGGTGGGTTTTAATGTTGGGGGGGGTTGTATTTTTCTTTTACAGGCAAAAGAGCTGAACTCTTTGGGGCATGCCCCCACAAAAGGCCCTTTTAAGGGCTGGTAAGGTAAAAGAGCTTTGAACTTTTTTAATGTAGAATAGGGTAGGGCATTTTTTTATTTTGGGGGGGTTTGTTATTTTATTAGGGGGCTTAGATTAGGTGTAAGTAGCTTAAAATTGTTGTAATATTTTTTTAAATGTTTGTAACTTATTTTTTTTATTTTTTGTAACTTAGCTTTTTTATTTTTTGTACTTTAGTTAGTTTATGTAATTGTATTTAATTGTAGTTATTTGTAGGTAGTTTATTTAATTTATTTAATGATAGTGTAGTGTTAGGTTTAATTGTAACTTAGGTTAGGATTTATTTTACAGGTAATTTTGTATTTCTTTTAGCTCGGTAGTTATTAAATAGTTAATAACTATTTAATAACTATTCTAACTAGCTAAAATAAATACAAAGTTACCTGTAAAATAAATATAAATCCTAAGATAGCTACAATATAATTATTATTTATATTGTAGCTATCTTAGGGTTTATTTTATAGGTAAGTATTTAGTTTTAAATAGGAATAATTTATTTAAGTATAGTGTAGTGTTAGGTGTAATTGTAACTTAGGTTAGTTTTTATTTTACAGGTAAATTTCTCTTTATTTTAGCTACGTAAGCTATTAAATAGTTAATAACTATTTAATAGCTATTGTACCTAGTTAAAATAAATTGAAAGTTGCCTGTAAAATAAAAATAAATCCTAAGATAGCTACAATATAATTATTATTTATATTGTAGCTATATTAGGGTTTATTTTATAGGTAAGTATTTAGTTTTAAATAGGATTAACTTAGTTAATAATAGAAATATTATTTAGATTTATTTAATTAATATTTAAGTTAGGGGGGTGTTAGGGTTAATGTTAGACTTAGGTTTAGGGGTTAATAATTTTATTACAGTGGCGGCAGTGTAGTGGGGGGCAGGATAGGGGTTAATAAATTTATTATAGGTGGCGACGGTGTAGGGGGGGCAGGATAGGGGTTAATAAATTTAATATAGGTTGCGGCAGGGTCAGGGAGCGGCGCTTTAGGGGTTAATACACTTATTATAGTTGCGGCAGGGTCAGGGAGTGGTGGTTTAGGGGTTAATAGGTATAGAGTAGCTTGCGGTGGGCTCAGGGAGCGGCGGTTTAGGGGGTAATACATTTATTTAGTTGCGGCGGTGTAGGGGGGACAGATTAGTGGTGTTTAGACTCGGGGTACATGTTAGGGTGTTAGGTGTAGACAGCTCCCATAGAAATCAATGGGATGTCTGTCAGCAGCGAACTTGTACTTTTGCTATGGTCAGACTCCCATTGATTCCTATGGGATCCGCCGCCTCCAGGGTGGCGGTTTGAAAACCAGGTACGCTGGGCCGTAAAAGTGCCGAGCGTACCTGCTAGTTTTTTGATAACTAGCAAAAGTAGTCAGATTGTGCCGTACTTGTGTGCGGAACATCTGGAGTGATGTAAGAATCGATCTGTGTCGGACGGAGTCCGGCGGATCGAAGTTTACGTCACAAAATTCTACTTTTGCCGGTCTGTAGCCTTTGATAACTAAGGCGAATCAGCCTCGCCACAAATACGCTGCGGAATTCCAGCATATTTGAGGTTGACGGCTTGATAACTACCACCCCATGTCTGTACCATTTAATCCCCACAAAATGGTGCAATCACATGTGTGACCAAAAGGTTTAATGTGATGGGTGGTTCAAGGCTGACAAAGCCTGAAAGTCCATATAATTTTTGCACCTGAGCGTTGTTATTTCCCAAGATGGTAAATGGTTATTCTATACTTAGGCTACACTGAGTTTTCCACAGTGATCTCAATTATTCAATGAACACATAGGTCTAGATTACAAGCGATGCAAGCAATATTAGCGCTCCACTTTGTAATACCAGTGCACGAAAATGTGTGCTGGTATTACAAGTAAAGCGCTTCCATAGGCTTTAATGGGAGCCTCATTCTGATGTAGTCAGAGACAGCCTCAGAACGCCGTGCAGTGAAGGGGGTAAGTAGTGCAGCGATGGACAGCATTTTAAAATATATATGTATATGCTAATATACATATATATTTATGTCTTAATAAGTGCATATACTTATCTATTTAAATTGCACTCTATGGGAACACACAGTTCCTTTAGACAGCAAAGTAAAGTAAAAAAATCCCACCAACTTTAAAGTCCCAAAACTGCTTAGTGCAGTCTTTTTTTTTTCTTTTAAATAAAAAAAGTATAATGCCCTCTATTCTTTTAGAAAATTAACCAGAAATCTATTTTCTGGTTAACTTTTGGAGCGCTAATTGCTATAGTGAGATTGCGGTAGCAATAACCAGCAACTTGTAATGGCTGGTTAATTATCGCTAATTTATCGCTCCACTTGGAACCTAGCCCATAATTGGCAATCACCCAAATTGAATTAAACATACATGTTATACCGCAAAATAATGACTGTTCAATGGTTGATGGTTATAGGCAACAGGTGGACAAAACAACAAAAAACCCATATTTTCACTGATGCTGTGCTGCTGGTTCTAAACCTCACACAAGCACTTAATTAACATTTTAATGTTTATATTTAGAGCATCAATATGATAACTTTTACACATAAAGCAAATATAAATTTCAACGAAAAAAATGTAATTTTAAACTATATATAATAAGAGCTGTTTAAGAACCAATTTAAAAAATATAAACTAAAATTGTGACCATTCCCCAGTCACATAAATGGACATTGTGTAACACACCCTCTGTTGGTAGAAAGTTCCTGGATATTATGTAGCACGCAACCATCTATTGGTTGAAATTTCCTGGACATTATGTAACAGCGCCAGCTATTAGTTTAAAGTTCCCAGACATCTGTTGGTAAAAGGTTCATCACCAAATTGTGTACTGGGGAATACTGCATATATTTAGCATAGGGTGACAGTTCAAATGTATGGTTGTGCGTTTTATCGTTTATGCCTACCCTGAATCCCCCTTCTTTTTGTTAGAGTTATATTTTATTATTATGCTGATGTCTATATGTTTATGTTTTATGTGGAGTGTGTCACCATACGTTAAATAGTGTGTTGTTAGAATCTAATCATGAGTTAAATAAAGCATTATGAATAGCTCCTTTTGGTTGGTCTTGCCTGGTTCTTTCAGGAATTCCAGTGGCAGAGTCTTAGGACCTGCTTCCTGGCTACCTTTTCCAAAATTAGCTGTCAAGTTTATTTTTTTATTCTTGTTATTTAAAGGGATATGATACCCAAACGTTGAAACACTTGAAAGTGACGCAGCATAGCTGTAAAAGGCTGACTAGAAAATATCACCTGAACATTTCAATGTAAAAAAAGAAAGATATTTTACCTCAAAATGTTCTAAGTATTCACACCCCATTGTAAAGGACTTAAAGCAGCAAATCAGAATTCCTGTCCCGGGACTTGCAAGGGAGCGTCCCTCATGCACACTCATTTTATTTCGAAAGAGAGAGAACAACACTCCATGAGATAGAACAGAAGCTGGAATAACTTCTATGCCTGTTCATTTTTATTGTAACTCCTCAGGGTGCCAGTTCTTTTTGTACACTATGCCCCCTCACAAAGAAAAAATATCCTGAAGCATATCAGTTTAACCCTGCCCAATGACAGTCCAGCGCCAAAATACCAGGCAATTCTTCTCTGAACAAGGGAAGCAACAACCCCAGACGATCGTTTCGGCCTCCTATGGGCCTCATCAGTGTCTTCTGTTCTATCTCATGGAGTGCTGTTCTCTCTCTTTTTCGATTTTTTTTTTTTTTCAAATAAGCTTTATTATATAATTCAAAATTACAATTTTTACAGCAAAATCATCTTAGCAAAATATGACATCAATATTCAGTACAATACAGTATTCTCTTACATATCTTTTACAAAGCTGTATAAAATCTGTCTGTCCTACACTCACGGCATGTCTAGGCCAGTTTCTGGCTGTTCCTACACCTTTTACACTTCTCTCCCTATTCACCGGTCTAGTTGCTTCTCTGCGTCTTTCAGTGGTCGGGACTCTGTCCGTTGTAGTATTGTCCGTCTCTGCCCTGTGCCCTCGTCTAAGGCTATGACCCCTGTGTTAGTTGTATTGTCCCCCCTTCTCCCTCCATTTTAGTATTCGTATAAGCTCTGGGGTGACTATTATACGTATCTCTGTCCATCTCGATAGGTGAAGTCCCATCCATTATCTTTATGCCCTAGCCTAGAGTAGTGTATATCTATGAGCGGGGAGGGTAGGTGGGGGGGGAGGGCGGGGGGGGGGTAGGGTGATTCTTCATTAGTGCTTGTTCCATATTTGTAACATTATTTCATGTGTCTCCGCTGAGCCATTTCTAATGTGATGATATCTTTCAAATTGCAGTAACAAATCTACTTGTTTCAACCACTCCTGGTGAGTGGGGGGGGGGGGGTGGCAGTCTTCCACCTGCGGGGGATTAGAGTTTTTGCGCTGTTCAGCAGGGTTAGAAGTAGTTTCCTTCTCGCCATGCATTTAATTTTAGGCAAACCAGCGTACAGAAGTATTATTTTGGGGTCTCTGGGGATTATGACCTCCAAGACTTTGCAAGTGTGTGCAAGGATGTCCGTCCAGAATTGCTGGAGTTCGGGACATTCCCACCACACGTGCAGGACGGTACCCTCCGTCGTACAGCCCCTCCAGCATCTGCCTGAGGTGTTCGGGAATATTCTCTTTAACCTGCTTGGGGTGAGATACCACCTGGCGAGGAACTTATAATTAGTCTCTTGTATCTGTGCTGATATGGAAGCAGTCTTATTATTGAGAAATGCGTTTTTCCATGTCTTCACTGCTATTTCCCCACCTAGCTCCCTCTCCCAGGTTTTGGTATACGCTGGTAGGTTACCTAAGTCATTTTGTCGCAATTTTTTGTACATAATGGATATCAGGTGTGGGCGTGTCCTTCCGTCGTAGCAAAGTTGTTCAAATTCTGTCAGCTCACGGGTCAGAGTGGTTTTGTCTTTGTGCGTTGATATAAAGTGGGAGATCTGAGCATAAGCTAGCCAGTTCAAGTGTGGTTCTGCATCTCGGACTTCTTCCCACTTTTTAATTTTATGTTGTTGGATCAGTCTATTAATTGTGTTCTGTCCTGCCTGCTGTCCCTGAATTGTATACTTCCTCGCTATCCCTAGTGCAAGGACTGGGTTATCCATGTATGGGGTCATGGGGGAGGTCGGTGAGGATATCCGTGTGGATGTGTGGAGAATTTTGTCCCACACCCTGAATAGTTCCTTAAAGAGAGGATATCTATCTACAGTTCGTGGTCTGTCCTTCTCTAGTGTCCAAGCTAGGTATCCCGGGTTATTAGTATGTAGTATTGCTCTATCTATCTGTATCCAGTGTTTTGAATTATTGTTTGAGCACCATTCCACTATTCTTTGTAACATCAAAGCCTGTCTATATGTCAGTATATTCGGGACTCCCAAGCCGCCCTCCTCTTTTGCCAAGTACATAGTTTGCTTATTTATTCTGGGTCGCACGTCTCCCCAAATGTATGACTCCAGAGAGCCCTGGAGTCTGGTCATGAAACCTTTTGGGAGGGGTATTGGCAGAGCCTGCATAACATAAAGTAGTCTGGGAAGCACATTCATTTTTATGACACTGATTCTGCCCAGCCATGACAATTTTTTGTTTTTCCAATTGGATAAGTCTTCTATTATCGTCTTTTCTAGTTGTTTGTAATTAGCTTCAAAAATAGCCTCTGGATCTGCAGATAGCTGTATACCTAAGTATTTCATTGTGACTTGCTGCGTAGTGGGCATTGGGACATCAATAGGGACATTTTATCCTCTGAAAGGTTTATGTTTAACACCTCTGATTTATTTATGTTTAATAGAAAATTGGAGTATTTGCCGTACTCCTGGATTATCTTTAGGGCCTGCGGCAGTGATTCCTCTGAATTTGTTAGGGTTAACAGGATGTCGTCTGCATACATTGCTATCTTGTGTTCTGTGTCATCTAATTTAATTCCCGACACTTGGGGGTCTGCGCGGATCTTTAGGGCAAGGATTTCTATAGATATTGCGAATAGTATTGGGGAGAGGGGGCAGCCCTGTCGGGTTCCATTTGTGATCTCAAAGCTCATGGACAGGAGCCCATTGACTTTGATCTTGGCTGAGGGGGCGGAGTATAGTGAGAATATCATTTCGATGAAATGTGTGCTAAAGCCCATCTTTGACAGAGCGAACCGTAGGAATGTCCAGTTCACCCTGTCAAAGGCTTTCTCTGCGTCCATAGATGTCAGTGTCATTGGGATGTGTTCTAATTTAGCATATTGTAATAACTGCAGGACCTTCAGGGTATTGTCCTTAGCCTCCCTCCCTGGGATGAAACCCACTTGATCCGAATTTATTAATCCTGGGAGAACCCTATTTATTCTTGTGCGTACATCAGAGTTAAGTAAGGAAATAGGGCGGAAATTTTCGGGCCTGTCTGGGGTCTTTCCTGGCTTGGGAAGGACTGTAATATGTGCCTCCAGTAGGTTCCTTGTGAACCCTCCATCGGCTTGCAGGGTGTTATAGGTGTCAGCAAGGTGAGGGGCCAGTATCTGCCCAAATTTTTTATAGTATGCTATTCCCAGGCCGTCTGGCCCTGGGCTTTTTCCCGTGGGTGTGTCTTTTATTGCCTTTAGGATTTCTGCAGGGGTTATACATGCCTCTAATTTTTCCGCCTCTTCCGTACTAATTTGGGGGATTTTTATATTACCTATATATGATTCTAACTCATGATTGATGTTCCCGTTTTCGGGATTTATGTCAGTAGGTCTTGTGTTATCTTTTAGGTTATATAATGTCGAATAATAGTGTCTTAACGTCTCTGCAATACCTCTGCTGTCATCATGTTTCTTCCCCTGTTTATCTACAATTCCGGTAACATATGCCCTATATTGTTTTCTCTTGAGTGCCTTTGCTAGAGAAGTCCCCGGTTTGTTACTGTATTCAAAATAGTGCTGTCTTAAATAGAGGGCTTTCGTTTGGGCTTCTTTAATTTGTAAGTTTTGCAGCTCAGTTTTGACTTTTTTCAGGGAAGTGAATACATTTGTATCTGTCGTGTCTTGTTTATGTACCTTCTCCCAGTATGCGAGTTGTGCTTGCAATGAGTTATAGTATTGTCTGGACTGCTTAGTCTGTTGTGTTTTGATTTTAATCAGTACTCCTCTTATCACTGCTTTGTGCGCCTCCCATATCATGGAAGGTTTGCTTTGATCTGTTTTATTAATTTTGAAATATTCCTCTAATTCCTTTGTTATTTCCAGAGCTATTATAGGATCGTTCAATAACGACTCATCTAACCGCCATATATGGGGGAGAAATGGTCTCTCCTGCCATTCAAAATCGCAGACCACAGGAGCGTGGTCTGACCATGTGATAGGCATTATATCTGAGTAAGTGATTTGCGAAAGCATAGCAGGGTCTGTTAATATGTTATCAATTCTAGAGTACAGATGGTGCGGATGCGAAAAGAATGTGTAATTCCTTGTCCTTGGGTGCATCACCCGCCATGTGTCGCGTAGCTGTAATTGTTGTATTTGCGCAGTTATTGATTTCAGAACTTTTTTTGGGATATTAGAGTTACCGCTAGAGGTGTCTATTTTCGGGTCTAAGGGTGTGTTAAGATCCCCTCCTACTATCAGTTCCCCTTTGACTATTTCCAAGAGTTTTTGGGTTACGTCCTTCATGGTAATATGTTGCTGCTGGTTGGGTAGGTATATATTTGCTAATGTAATGTATCTGTTATACAGAAGACCCACAACTATGATATATCGTCCTCCTTTATCTTTTTCTACATGGGTTGCCTGGAATTGCACATTGTTGTTGATAAGAATTCCCACCCCCCCCTGTCTTTGTAGGGCCCGAGGCTAAAAACTTTGTTTGATATCTGGGGCTTAATACCTTTGGTTCCCTCCCCCTCTTAAAGTCAGTCTCCTGTATGAATAATATATCACCTTTTTGTTTCCGCAAATCATTAAAAGCGATGGATCTTTTTTCCGGGCTGTTGAGGCCTTTAGCATTGATAGTGATGAGCCGTAGTTTTTGTGTTTTATAATGTTCCTCCCCTATCTCCCCGCCCACTGTGTTAGGTATTTCGTGACCCGTGGTAGGGAGCGTTCTTATTGCTGAGGTGATAGGCATGGCCTTGTTTTAGTTTATGGTGGGAGTTGACAATCCCTGTACCGTGAGTGCAGTGTTTCCAATAATAAGTTTGTGCTACTTGTATGCTGTGTATCACGTAGTGTCTTAGATGTCTACGTTAAATTGGGGGATGTTATCCCTTGTCCCCAGACCAGTCGTCTGATATGCAATAATCTCATATTTACTAAGCTTAACAGCCTTATCTTGCTCCATCTAATTTGTTATTAGTTTCTAGATGTTTAGGGTGGTCCCAGCTACGTTGCACGTCTGCTTTAAGTCCTAAAGTGTGCAATGATCTAGTGTTATCCTCAGGCTGGCAGTCATGGAATGTTAAGCGTGTCCCCATGCCCTATTTCACATCACCATCACAGTCGCCCAAAGTACAATATGTGTCTTGTTTCCTTAGTAGACTCATATGTATGTGTCCCATCATGCTCTACTCTTTATGTCGTCTGTGTCCCTACTTCAAATGATGCATGGGCGTGTTGTAACCTCTCTACTCCCACTAGTTGTGTCTCTCTTCTAGCGATGGTGTGTGCAAAGGTGTTGCTAGGTAAATTGACAAAAACAACCGCACAGCATAAAACAGGTGTCTATTTGCCAGACCAAGACATCGGTTTCTCATAATTGGTATCTAAGCTTTTTTGGTAATACATATGGGCATTATCACTTCACATACTATTGTACATTACATTTTACTATTGTCCAAGGTACCCCTGTAAGAGAGTTTAGTTTTGCATTAAATTCAACATAAACATTTACTATGCATCAGCCTAAAGTCCAGCCTCCATCAAGGCTGTATAATGTTCTCACACACAAAATCTTTTTGAGCATGCCTACATTTCTTTAGATGATTTATAAGAGAGCGCTTTGGTGGTGTTCTCATGCTGATCTCAGTCGCTAGAGCATGTGCAGGGAACATAGAATGTCACTTAGTGTTCTACCTTTAATTGTATATGAACTAACCATATGCAACATTCCTTCCCATCCATATGGATATCTTATTTTACTAAGAGCAGTGCATGGCATTCCAGCAGTGTGTCATCCTACATCTACTTACTAGTGCATATGATTAGCAATAATTTTAGCGATGGCATTATAAAACTAACATTTTAACAGATAAGGTACATAAACTTATAACTTTATAACTTTGAAAACGTTACCCCTCTTGATAAGAGCAGTTCTTGTTGAGAAGCAGTCTGTCCATAAGATATATAAGTCCTGTAACACTTTCCTTTCTCCGAGATCTACAGGTCTTTCTGAGTTCCATCTTTCTGTATCCGTGGTACTGACGGGATGTTTCTATCCCGAGTTGACTGGTCTTTAGGTGGAACAATGTTAACTTGAAGGACTTCACAAAATCGTTCCAGGTCATCCAGGCCTCTATACATAGCCGACTTGTCTCCTTTTGAAGCGTATATGCAGACCGGGAAGCCCCATCTGTATTGTATACCTTTTTCTCTCAGAACTGATGTAATAAAATGGAGCTCCCTCCTCTTCTGTAGGGTCGCTGGACTCAGATCTGTAAATACTTGTATAGATATTCCTGCGTGTGTGAACTGTGGTTTTTGCCTTGCGTGCCGTAGTATTTCTTCTTTGTCTTGGTAATTAAGGAATTTTATAATCACATCCCTTGGTGGTGCTTTCGGGGAGGGTTTGGCCCTTAGGGCCCTGTGTGCCCTTTCCATTACCACTTCTGCTGCATTGCTGGAGCCTTTAAGGGTTCGGAACAGATCTTGTAGATACCCTGGGAGGGCTGTTGTTTGTACACTTTCCGGGATGCCCCTAATCCTCAGATTGTTTCTGCGCCCTCTGTTATCCAGATCTTCTACCTTCTCTTGGAAGTTTTGTATAGTTTCCTCTTGGTTGTACAGAGGTTGTGATAGATGGTTCAAGTCCTGGGTGACAATGTCATGGCTTTCTTCAAGGTTTACCACTCTATTATCTATTCTTTTAATATCCCTTTTCATCTCCTGGAACATGTTCTTCATGTCCGCCATAGCAGAATTAATATCCTCTTTAGAGGCCAACAGTTTCAGATCGTCCCTTGTGATTTCTATGTGTTTGTTATGTTCGGTATGAGTTGTTAAGCCTGTTTCATTTGGTTCCACTGATGGCGATGGCTTTTGTGTGATTTCTAAAAGGGGTTGTGCAGTCTCCTCTGCTGAATTTAAGTAATGATCCATCATCTTGGTCTTGGGGTTAGTGTCCGCTTTTAGCGTTTTTTTGGCCGGCATTACCCTGCTATGTGACCCCAGGGCTTATTTTTGGGGCAGATCTTATTGTTAACTAATTACTTAGGCTCTATTTGGGTGCTATTGCTTGTGCCACCAGGGTTTGGCCCTCAGTGTATTAGGCCTCGATCTGCGCTGTTAGCAACTGTTTTTAGCTGTCTTATGTCCTTTTCTGTCGCACGGCCTGCCACTTGTGGTGTTATTATTAATGTCTCTATACTCAGTATTTTTTGCCTGCTATACAGTTGTGTTCATCGTTATGTCCCTTTAGTGTCACAGCGGGAGTTACTTCTTGTACACTATAGCCAATGCTAGGTGTGCTGTGTATGATACTCTGTTATTTGGCTGTGTATTTATGTTAGTTGCCGTGTAGCATCCGTGATGCGTAGATTACCGTTGCTTACCCTCCACGTGGCGCGGTCATACTATCCGCCCTGATGTCTCTGTCCGCTGCCCCACCAGCCTTTCTCTGCCGTTCTAGTTGTACCGGGTGAGTGCAAGCACTTTCTCTGGTGATGCGGCCTGTGTATCCCCTCACCTCCTATTTGTGACCGCGTGTGCTGCGATCGTAGGGTCTCACTGTTCCGTTATCGGAGAGGTTAGTGCAGGTCCCTCCAGCTGTGTGTCTCTCATCGGCACCGATTGATATTTCCCAGTTTTCTTCCTGCTCGCGGTCATGGGGGTTACTCGCCTGGGTTTTTCTGTGGTGCGCCTCTGGCCATATGGTGCCGTAAGAATAAGTTGTTGCACCTAGAGTCTCCGGTCTTCCCCACAAAAGCTGTTAGAGCATTGAATCTGCTGTATAATGCTTATTTTAGGCTGCTAGCTATATTTATTTTAACTGATCTGAGGACAAGGGCCTAGGAGCTGCTCTAGCAAGCTGCCATCTCTGTTCGTGGCCAAGCTCCGCCCCCTCTTTTTCGATTTTTATGCAAATTACTCTTGGGTCACCCCAAGAGTAATGGGTAAGCCAGACGTGGTGCCCGTGCACACATGCCCTTAGAGAAATACAACTGCACCTCACTGATGAGGCCCATAGGAGGCCGAAACGATCATCTGGGGTTGTTGCTTGCCTTGTTCAGAGAAGAATTGCCTGGTATTTCGGCACTGGACTGTCATTGGGCAGGGTCAGACTGATATGCTTCAGGATATTTTTTCTCTGTGAAGGAGCATAGTGTGCTAAAAGATCGTGCACCCTGAGTTGCAAATTAAATGAACAGGCATGGAAGTTATTCCAGCTTCTGTTCTATCTCATGGAGTGCTGTTCTCTCTCTTTCGATTTTTACACTCATTTTATTTCCCTATTCAGTTTAAGGAAGTTTAATATAAAATCTCATGAGATCATAGTAAAACAGTGTGACATCAGCAATGCAGATGCTGATTGGCTGCTGTTAATTTCTTCCTCCTTTTTTTTTAAACTACTGCTTGACAGCAGCTGAAGTATAACTTTTTTACACAGCACTTACTCTGGTGAGCTGAGGAAATTGTGAGGTAAAATATCTTCACTTTTTACATAGAGATGTTCAGGTGATATTTTCCTGTCACCTTTTTAAATTGATGCTGCATCACTTTCAAGGGATTTAGCACATGAGTATTATGTCCCTTTAAAGCATGATAGAAACTTATATACTGCTCTTTCTGAGCAAGAGCACATAGGTGAATGTATATTTTTTATAAATTTGATGGAACAGCATTTTGTAATTTTTAATATGCTATGTTGAGTTACAAATTTGCTATCATGAGGGACAAATGGCTTGTCACTGGGGCAGTACCCTTAAAAGGCCACATGTGTACCATTTTAAGGGTACATTATGGTATTATAGCACTATTGTACAATATAGTCACCAAAGTTACAAATTTGCATTTGAAAGGTACAATCTGCCAGGGTAACAATATGTACCTTTGAGGGTACTGCCCCAGTGACAAGCTGTTGTACCCCTAAAGTTACAAACACCTAGATTGCGAGTTTTGCGCTAAACAGGGTGTGAAACTAAAAAAGTTGCGTTATTTCACTCTCCATAGCGCTGCCATTACAAGTTACTGAAAACCCTCCTTGTGCGTGCGATATGGTGGCGTTAAACTCCATACCGCACAATAGCCAAGGGCTGCTTTGATGTGCTCGTGCACGCTTTCCCGCATAGACATCAATTGGGAGAGAGTGTTAGAAAAAAATCTAACACCTGCGATCGCGGAATGGAGATCGCTGTAACGCAACCTCATTGATGTCTATGTGGAAAAAAAGTAATTTGAACAGCCAATAGTCCTTAAGTATTGGGACAGCTGCTGGAAAAAACTCTGTGTGCTCGTGAAGACTGTGGAAACTACCCGTTCCACTAAACATATATCCAACAAGTATAATGTTCACTGTACTAGATATGATAAAATGTCTTTATTTGACAATATAACATTTCAAAAAAATGTCTCTAGCTCTCATCCTATTGGCTGTTTTGGACAGCCAATAGGATTTCAGAAGCTCTCATCCTATTGGCTGATTTGAATTTGAAGAATCAACACCATTTTGAAACGGCTACCTTGCATTGAAGCTTCAGTGTACGGCGGGGACCGTATGAAGAGGATGCTCCACACTGGATGTCTTTGCCACTCCGCTCCGCTGAGATGAATATAGAAGACGCCCCCACAATGGATGAAGATGTTGCCGTCTGGATGAAGACTTCTCGCTGCCTGGATGGAGATGGATGTCCGGACTTCAGGATCAGGAACCGTGAGTAGATATTCTGGGGTTAGTGTTAGGTATTTTTTTATTTTTTGGGGGGTGTTTTTTTTCCAGATTAGGGTTTGGGCAATTTGAAAAAGTGCGAAATGCCCTTTTAAAGGTCAATGAAAAAGAGCTAAATGCCCTTTTGGGGGCAATAGCCAGACAAATGCCCCTTATGGGGCAATGGGTAGCTTAGGTGTTTTTTAGAGTTAGGCTTTTTATTTTGGGGAGTTGGTTGGGTGGTGGATTTTACTGTTGGGGAGACTTTGTATTTTTTTTACAGGTAAAAGAGCTGTTTAACTTAGGGTAATGCCCTACAAAAGGCCCTTTTAAGGGCTATTGGTAGTTTATTGTAGGCTAGGGGGTGTTTTTATTTTTGGGGGGCTTTTTTATTTTTATAGGACTATTAGATTAGGTGAAATTGTTTCTATTTTTGATAATTTCGTTTATTATTTTTTGTTAGATAAGTGTTTTTTATTTTTCGTAATTTAGTGTTAATTATATTTTGTAATTAAAGATTTTTTAATTTTTCTCGTAGTGTTAGTTTTTTAAAAAATTTGTAATTTAGATTTTTTTTGGTAGTTTTTTTTATTTTATTAGAAAAATTATGCTAGGTTAATTTATAGTTTAATGTTAGGTTTATTTTTTATTTTACAGTTAAGTTTTTATTTATTTAAATATAGTTATATTGTAATTTTAATTTAAAGTTAGGGGGTGTTAGATTTAGGGGTTAATAGTTTAATTTAGTGTTTTGCGATGTGAGGGGCCGGTGGTTTAGTGGTTAATAGGTTTATTTAGTTGCGGAGATGTTGGAGGTCGGAGGTTTAGGGGTTAATAGGTTTATTTAGTTACAGAGATGTGGGGGGCCAGCGGTTTAGGGGTTAATAGGTTTATTTAATAGCAACGATGTGGGAGCTGGAGGTTTAGGGGTTAATAGGCTTATTTAGTGGCTGAAATGTGGGAGGCCGAAAGTTTACGGGGTTAATAACTTTATTATAGTGTCAGTGATGTCAGGAAGTGGCGGATTAGGGGTTAATAGCTTTATTATAGTGTCGGCGATGTTGGAGAGCGGCAGATTAGGGGTTAATAGTTTAATTTAGTGTTTTGCGATGTGAGGGGCCGGTGGTTTAGTGGTTAATAGGTTTATTTAGTTGCAGAGATGTTGGAGGTCGGAGGTTTAGGGGTTAATAGGTTTATTTAGTTACAGAGATGTGGGGGGCCAGCGGTTTAGGGGTTAATAGGTTTATTTAGTAGCAGCGATGTGGGAGCTGGAGGTTTAGGGGTTAATAGGTTTATTTAGTGGCTGAAATGTGGGAGGCCGGAAGTTTACGGGGTTAATAACTTTATTATAGTGTCAGTGATGTCGGGAAGCGGCGGATTAGGGGTTAATAGCTTTATTATAGTGTCGGCGATGTTGGAGGGCGGCAGATTAGGGGTTAATACATGTATTTAATAGTCGAGATGTAAGTGGGTGGCAGATTAGGGGTTAATAAGTTTAATATAGTGTTTATGATGCAGGAGGGAGAGGGTTTAAGGGTTATTAGGTAGTTTATGAGTGTTAGTGTACTTTGTAACATTTTAGTTATGAGTTTTGTGAAACATTTTTGTTAAACAAAACTCATTACTACTGCGCTCAGATGGATGCAGCATGGATGCAGCATGGGTCGTTTTTGACTGCGGAATGGACGTTGCGTTACAGGCTATGCTTGCCATATAGCAATACCGACACCACTCATAATATGCGTTCCTGGCCATTACACTGGAATTGCCATGTTTTAGCGTTAAAAGCCATAATGCAAAACTTGTAATCTACCTGAATGTTTGCACATTATTTCTGACAGTGTACTTCAAATATAAAAGTTTAATTGTGACTTCCATGTTGTTTTAAAAGATTTTAGTTAGATAGACATTGTTTTTGTTGAATTTATTTGAATGCAAATGTACAGTTACTATATATCTATTTACAGCATTATGGAGTAACATTTGTTTCTACGTAATCAAGAGGATGAAATACTATTATGTGTTTATTTACATTTAGAGGATGCCAATATTTGTCAGATTGTGGTACTTTTATATTGACAAAAGCTTTGTTTATTCTATTTGCCTCTCTGCACATTGTGGGTGGAATCTGCTGCTAAGGTTTGCTATGCTATGTTTGCTTTGTCAATAAGGCCTTGACATTAAGCCATTTTGCTTTCCAATAAAAATAAAATAATAAAATAAAGGGACAGTACAGGTTCATGATTTACAGAACATACAATTTTAAACAACTTTCCATTTTACTGTTTTTTTTTATCAATTTAGCTTAGTTCTGTTCACTTCCCTTTGTTAAAGAGTAATCCTAGGTGATTCTAGGAGCGTGCATGTGTCCTTAGCCTTCTGGTAGCAATGTTATACAAGTTGCAAACTCTGCTGACATAGATGGCCAAAGACACGTGTACGCTCCTGAGCTCACCTTTGATAAACTCTTCAACAAAAGATACGAAGAAAGTAAATTAAAATGTAATACTTGAAATTTAATGTAATTTTCCCAGTTGGCCTTTTGATTGTCTTTGATCATGTCATTAACTCATTTATTGCAATCAGCTGAATGCTCTGGCCTATAAATTTAACACTTCTATGGGGAAGCATTGCAGGGGATATCATTGCAGGTTTAGAAAGCAGTATTGTAACATCATATGTTCACATTTATAAGTGAGGCATTAACAGTTGGGCAAAAGAATTACACAAGAATTAGAACAAGGATTGGACAAGGGATAAGGCAAGTTCTGTTGTAACATTGTTTGTTATACACTGCTTAATTTGAAATAATGGGCAATATCTTCACATTCCTTTTTGCTACCCTTTGTCTCTACTTTATTCAATTACTCCTTCCCCCTCACTTCCTGCACTGTTCATTAGCCCATCTCTCTTAACCTCACCTTACTTTTGTTTTCATGAACTTCACACATTCCTAAGGACTCTCTCTCCCCCTTGCACTTCAGCCCAAAAAGAGTCTGATTACTGCAAATCTGCATCTCATCTCAAGTCACTCTCCCTCTTGCTCATACTAGCTGCTGGTCACATCTCCCCTAATCCTGGTCCCCCACAACTTCCTAGCCTTGCACATCCATGTGTGCCTTTTAATAGACTTCAGAAACAAAACTCCGGTAACCTTATTCTCATCCCTTTTGCATCTAAAGCTGCCACCTCCTTCACTTGTGCACTCTGGAACTCTCGCTCTGTTTGCAACAAGCTCACTTCTATCCATGACCTCTTTATCTCCCACTCTCTTAACCTTCTGGCTCTGGCTCTGCTTCAGACACAGCATCCACTGCTGCACTGTCACATGGGGGTCTCCACTTCAGCCACACTCCTAGGTCTGGCAATAGACAAGAAGAGGGTGTTGGTATTCTACTTTCCTCTCGTTTCACCTTTCAACAAATACAGTCCTTCTCTTCCCTCACATTTTCTTCATTTGAAGCACACATGATTTGTTTATTCTCTCCCCTTTCTATACGTGATGCAGTCATATACCCCCCCCCCCCCCGAGCTCCTTAACTTAATTTTTAGATCACTTTGCTGTCTGGCTTCCTTATTTCCTTTCCTCAGACACCCTTGTCCTCATTATTGGCAACATTCCTCTTGACAATCCCACTGCCTCCTCTGCAAAACAACTTCTGCAACTCACTCCCTCACACCAAACTTCACAGAAGCACTAAGTCATTAGATCAGCAACAGCTCGCTAGCTCTCTTGAACCTCTCCTCTCTTCCATCCTCTCCTTTTCCTGCCTTGACTAATCTATCTGCCACTATAACTCCACCCTTACATCGGTCATTGATGATCTGGCCCCACATACCATAGCTCAGAAACCCCATTTTCATCCTCAGCCCTGGCATACATCTCAGACACAGTACCTACACAGATGTTTCCGTACTGTTGAGCGACACTGGAGAAAATCTCGGAGTTCAGCTGACTTTCTTCAATACAAGTTCATCTTGAACTTCTACTATTCGACCCTTAATTTTTATAAGCAACAATACTTCTCTACTCTCATCTCTACTCTTTCCTCTAACCCAAAACATCTGTTTTCCACGTTCAATACTCTTCTCCGTCCACCCCCACCTCCTAATACAACTTTTCTCTCAGCTCTAGATTTTGCCAGGCACTTCAATAACAAAATGACAACATCAGAAATGAAATCAGCTCTCAACATACTACCAATCTCCCACCCCCTCAAAAGCTAACAATTATCCAAAACCCAAATAGCCATAAATTTAGCTCTTTTGCCCCTGTTGCCAAGGAAGATTTTTCTGTCCTTATACTGTCCTCCCACCTCACTACCTGTACCTTCGACCCCATCCCCTCACAGCTTCTCCCCTCCTTCTTTTCTACCCTTACCCCTATACTCACACAGATTTTCAACCTCTCACTCAGCACTGGTATTTTTCCCTCATCTCTAAAACATGCACTGGTAACACCTATCCTCAAAAAACCTTCTCTCGATCCAACCTCCCTATCCAACTACCGCCCTATTTCCCTACTCCCTCTTGTCTCAAAGCTCCTTGAAAAGCTAGTATATGCACTTCTATCCCATTTCCTTACACTAAACTCTCTTCTTGACCCCCTGAAATCTGGATTTTGTCCCTATCACTCCACAGAGACAGCAAGTGTCAAGGTTACCAATGACCTACTTACAGCAAAATCCAAAGGCCACTTATATATGCTTATCCTCCATTATCTGTCTGCAGCCTTTGACACTGTTGACACTGTTGACTTCTTTTGCTCCAAACCTTCCAATCCTTTGTCATCTGTGACACAGCTCTCTTGTTGTTCTCTTCCTAGCTATCTAACTATACCTTTAGTGTAGCCTTCTCTGGAGCATCCTCTGCCCCGTTACCACTTTCTGTTGGGGGACCTCAAGGCTCTGTCCTCGGTCTACTTCCTTTCTCAATCTACACATCATCATTAGGTTCCTTAATATTGTACCATGAGTTTCAATACCATTTGTATGCCGGTGACACCCAAATATAACTCTCTGCACCAGACCTACCTCCTTCCTTACTAACCCGGGTCACTAACTGTCTTTCTCATATCTTATCTTGGATGTCCTCTCACTACCTTAAGCTAAATCTCTCCAAAACTGAACTCCTTATTTTTCCCCCTTCTTCCAAAATCTCCACCCCCATCTCTTACACAAAACTCATAACTACTGCTCTCAGATGGCGGTATGGATTGTGTAGGTATAGGCTGTAACGCAAGCATTTTAGCATCACCACACAAACTGTGATACCGGCTCTATGAAAATTTCACACGAAAACGTCAATTTGTTGAGTGCGGAATGGATGTTGCGTTACAGGCTAAAATGCTTGCCGTATAGCAATACCAACACGACTCATAATATGCGTTCCTGGCCATTACACTGGATTTGCCATGTTTTAGCGTTAAAAGTCGTAATGCAAAACTCGTAATCTACCTGAATGTTTGCACATTATTTCTGACAGTGTACTTCAAATATAAAAGTTTAATTGTGACTTCCATGTTGTTTTAAAAGATTTTAGTTAGATAGACATTGTTTTTGTTGAATTTATTTGAATGCAAATGTACAGTTACTATATATCTATTTACAGCATTATGGAGTAACATTTGTTTCTACGTAATCAAGAGGATGAAATACTATTATGTGCTTATTTACATTTAGAGGATGCCAATATTTGTCAGATTGTGGAACTTTTATATTGACAAAAGCTATGTTTATTCTATTTGCCTCTTTGCACACTGTGGGTGGAATCTGCTGCTAAGGTTTGCTATGCTATGTTTGCCTTGTCAATAAGGCCTTGACATTAAGCCATTTTGCTTTCCAATAAAAATAAAATAATAAAATAAAGGGACAGTTAAGGTTCATGATTCACAGAACATACAATTTTAAACAACTTTCCATTTTACTGGTTTTTTTTTATCAATTTTGCTTAGTTCTGTTCACTTCCCTTTGTTAAAGAGCAATCCTAGGTGAGCTTAGGCGCTGCATGTGTCCTTTGCCTGGCAGCAATGTTATACAAGTTGCAAACTCTGCTGACATAGATGGCCAAAGACACGTGTACACTCCTGAGCTCACCTTTGATAACTTTTCAACAAAAGATACGAAGAAAGTAAAGTAAAATGTAATACTTGTAATTTAATGTAATTTTCCCAATTGGCCTTTTGACTGTCTTTGATCATGTCATTAACTAATTTATTGCATCCTCAAAAAACCTTCTCTCGATCCAACCTCCTTATCCAACTACCGTCCTATTTCCCTACTCCCTCTTGCCTCAAAGCTCCTTGAAAAGCTAGTATATGCACTTCAATCCCATTTCCTTACACTAAAGTCTCTTCTTGACACACTGCACTGGATTTTGTTCCTATCACTCCACAGAGACAGCAATTGTCAAGGTTACCAATGACCTACTTACAGCAAAATCCAAAGGCCACTTCTCTCTGCTTATCCTCCTTGATCAGTCTGCAGCCTTTGACACTGTCGACACTGTTGACCTCTTATGCTCCAAACCTTCCAATCCTTCGTCATCTGTAACACAGCACTCTCGTGGTTCTCTTCCTATCTATCTAACCATACCTTTAGTGTAGCCTTCTCTGTAGCATCCTCTGCCCCGTTACAACTTTCTGTTCGGGTACCTCAAACCTCTGTCCTCAGTCCCCTTCCTTTCTCAATCTACACATCATCATTAGGTTTCTTAATAAAGTCCCATGTGTTTCAATACCATTTGTATGATGATGACACCCAAATCTACCTCTCTGCATCAGACCTACCTCCTTCCTTACTAACCCACTTCACTAAATGTCTTTCTCATATCTCATCTTGGATGTCCTCTCACTACCTTAAGCTAAATCTCTCCAAAACTGAACTCCTTATTTTTCCCCCTTCTTCCAAAATCTCCACCCCCCAATTTTCTATAACTGTTGATAATTCCATCATTACCCCTACCCCGTATGCCCGAAGTCTTGGGGTCACACTTAAATAAGACCTTTCTTTCACTCCTCACATTCAGTCCTTGGCTAAATCCTGCCGAATCCACCTTAAAAACATCTCTAAAATTAGACATTTCCTTACACAAGGCACAACTAGGATTTTAATCCACTCTCTCATACTTTCCCACCACGACTATTGCAACTCTGTCCTCTCTGGTCTACCTAGCTGCCGCCTAGCTCATTTGCAATCCATAATGAATGGATCTGCCAGGCTCAGCTTCCTCACATGTCACTCTTCATCTGTTGCACCTCTCTTCCAATCCCTTCACTGGCTTCCTCTTGCCTCCAGGATTAAACACAAAATCCTCACTCTGACATTCAAAGACCTTAACTGCACTGCTCCCACTACATTTTAGAATTTGTCACCAGATACTCTTTCTCCCATCCCTTTGCCCTGCTCACAATCTCCTACTCTCCTCCTCTCTTGTTACTTTCTCACATTCCTGTTTAAAAGACTTCTCCAGACTGGCTCCCATCTTATGGAACTCCCTGCCTCGCTCCACATGACTCTCCCCTAGTTTTAACAGCTTCAAGCGCTCCCTAAAGACTATAATATTCAGGGATGCATACAACCTACACTAACCTTTCCTAACTCCATTGCTTTCCCCTTGATTCCCTTAAAATGTAAGCCTATGAGCCCAGCTGTTTGCAGATCGCCTTCATAAGAGCCGACTATAACAGTGCAACTTTTGTTAGGGCCCTCTACCCATTTGATCCCTATAAATGTTATCTTGTATACCGCCTATGTTTATAGCGCTGCGGAATCTGTTGGTGCTCTACAAATACCTGATAATAAATAAATAATAATAACATAATAATACTGGAAACATGTTTAAAATGTCATGCTCTATCCAATCAATTTAAGTTTAATTTTGTTTGTACTGTCCCTTTAAGAACTGCTGATAAAGTCCTCTCATTTCAGTCATAAAAAATGGCTAAAGAAAAAAAAAAGACAGAAGACTAAATATCATTAACAGTTTATTACATTTCATAATTCACAAATTAGTCTCTACTATGCTATTGTCTCTCAAACATGAACTTTCATGCAAAGCAGGAAACATCTGGGATGTCTTGAGTCTTATGAATTATAATATAATGAGTCACCTGCATATATTTGATGTTTTTATTGCAAAATGAATAATGTCTTGAACTCCTTCTATGCTTTTCATATATATTTTTTGAGCAATTAAACTGCAGATCTTTGTACTTGTAAGATGTATTTATGTTCCCCCATCTAATATTTAAATACTTTCCTTTATATATCAAATGCCATTTGGATAGCTCTGGATTTGATTTTTACTTTGTAAAAAGAATAATACATAATGTGGTGGTTTGAGTCTGATTTGATATAGGGTACAACTAAAACTATTAAGCGGGTAATAGAATTATAGCATTACCACGTAAATGACACATTGCATCTTCCATCTGCACGAATTGGAATTACAGACAATGAAAATTATGCAGACTATTTTTTTTTAATTCAAGGATTGGTATTAAAGGGATTTATATAGGAGTAATTAAGCTGCATTGCAAAAAAAATGGTTTAAAATAATTTAACACTTTAATTTTGTTTATACAGTTTACAATAGACATGTGAAGCACTGATTAAATCTTTTCAGGATGAATCATTTGCTGCACTATTCGGCATTTGCTTTTGTTTAAATAAATGTAAATGTTACTTTGTTGCAGGTGGCACAAGTGTCACCTGTAGGTTGAATACTTGACTATAGCGGGTGGGGGGCCATGCTAATCTGACCCTATTAGTCCCGGTCACGCTAATAGGAGGATCTCAGAACCTGCACTAACGGATCGAATGCACATCTCTAGTTTACAAGGTATTTCAAATCAAGAGCAGTTCAGTGATTCCTCTCTTGAAAAGTCTGGTGGAATTCATGATCCGATTTCCGTTTCATGTGGTCAGCAAGTGACAAATGTAAGTGATCTTGTGCTCTAAGATAAGCAATCACTGTGTAGAATGTTGTAGGCTTATGTAAATGTTCCCATAACTTAATAAAATTGAGGCACTACAGCTTCTCTGCGTGGAGTGTTACAAGCAAACTTTGCAGAGGGATTTTACTATACGTACAGACAATATATTGATTTTTGAAGTATCAGTTGTCATCAGTGTTCTCTCTACCAGTTTTGTGAGCAGCCTAGCAGTGAAACAGTTAATTTGGGCAATTAGAAAACACTAAACAATGCTGACTGCAAGACGTGGTTCCCTTATTAACTGTTTCACTGCTGGGCAGCTCACAAAACTGGCCTTAGAGGGAACACTGGTTGTCACTATAAAATAAAAAAGAAATACATTTTTTTGTCTGAGACTGCTTCATGGGGTTACTCAGTTCAGGCAAATTTTGAAAACATTATTCAATCATTAAAAAAAAATTGTTTACCCCCTTATTTCCCATTGGGAATGTCCTCAGGAAGCAGCTGGAGAGCAGCTTAAATTTAAAGGGACAGTAAAGTCATAATTAGACATTCATGATTCAGATAGAACATACAATTTTAAATAACTTTCAGCTAGATTACGAGTTTTGTGTTATGAGTGAAAAAGCTTCATAACGCTGCTTTTTCACTACCGCTGCTATTACGAGTCTTGTAGGTATAGCTGTACCGCATACATTTTTGGCCGTAACGCAACGTAACTACAGCACCTTTCAAAAAGTCCTTTTTCTATGGGACTTCCATATCGTCAATATTTCGAGTTTTGTCTGGGAGGCCAAACAGTGAGCCAGGATGAATTCCAGGACTTCATAGCAGAGGGTGAGATGGTTCTTTGTTGTGTTTGTTTTGAGGCAGCTCAGGATCTTACTCAGACAAAGTGATGAGCATAGGAGGAGAGACATTCCCTCTTAGCACATTGCTGCATTAACTGTATTGACTTTCCCGTTGTGAAGACAGTTAAGAGTATAAAGAACCCTTTAAACACATTAGTTGCTTATAAAGTTAGAAAGTAGACATTTAAAATACATTGCTAATGTTGATGTACCCTAGGTTATGAATGTGATATACATGTGAAACTCGAAAAATTTGAATATCTTGCAAAAGTTCATTTATTTCACTAATGCAACTTTAAAGGTGAAACTAATATATGAGATAGACTCATTACATGCAAAGCAAGATAGTTCAAGCCGTGATTTGTCATAATTGTGATGATTATGGCTTACAGCTCATGAAAACTGTAAAATCCACAATCTCAGCAAATTAAAATATTACATGCAATCAATAAAACAAGGATTGTACAATCCTGTAGAACAATATTGGACCTCTGAAAAGTATAAGCATGACTACTGTATGTACTCACTACTTGGTTTGAGCCCCTTTTGCAGAAATTACTGCCTCAATGCGGTGTGGCATGGAAGCTATCAGCCTGTGGCACTGCTGAGGTGTTATGGAAGACCAGGATGCTTCAATAGTGGCCTTCAGCTCTTCTGCATTGTTCGGTCTCATGTCTCTCATCTTTCTCTTGGCAATGCCCCATAGATTCTCTATGGGGTTCAGGTCAGGCGAGTTTGCTGGCCAATCAAGCACAGTAATCCCACGGTCATTGAACCAGGTTTTGGTGCTTTTGGCAGTGTGGGCAGGTGCCAAGTCCTGCTGGAAAATGAAGTCAGCATCCCCATAGAGCTTGTCTGCAGAAGGAAGCATGAAGTGCTCCAAAATCTCCTGGTAGACTTCTGTGTTGACCCTGGACTTAATGAAGCACAGTGGACCAACACCATCAGATGACATGGCTCCCCAAATCAACGCAGACTGTGGAAACTTCACCCTGGACTTCAAGCATCTTGCAGTGTGTGCCTCTCCATTCTTCCTCCATACTCTGGGTCCTTGGTTTCCAAATGAGATGCAAAATTTGCTCTCATCAGAAAAGAGGACTTTGGACCACTGAGCAACAGACCAGGTCTGTTTTTGTTTAGCCCAGGTAAGACACTTCTGACGTTGTTTGTTGTTCAGGAGTGGCTTGACAAGAGGAATACGACATTTGAGGCCCATGTCCAGGATCCGTCTGTGTGTGGCGGCTCTTGTGAAAGTCCCCAACACTTTTGAATGGCCTTTTCCTGACAATTCTCTCCAGGCTGCGGTCATCCCTGCTGCTTGTGCACTTTTTTTTCCACACTTTTCCCTTCCACATAACTTTATATTAATGCGCTTTGATACAGCACTTTGGGAACATCCAAATTCTTTTGCAATTACCTTTTGAGGCTTTCCCTCTTTATGGAGGGTGTCAATGATGGTTTTCTGCACAACTGTCAGGTCAGCAGTCTTTCCCATGATTGTGATTCCTACTGAACCAGACTGAGAGACCATTTAAAGGCTCAGGAACCCTTTGCAGGTGTTATGGCTTAATTAGCTGATTAGAGTGGGACACTTTGAGCCTAGAATATTGCACCTTTTCACAATATTCTAATTTTCTGAGATTGTGGATTTGGGGTTTTCATGAGCTGTAAGCCATAATCCTCACAATTATGACAATTTACGGCTTGAACTATATTGCTTTGCATGTAATGAGTCTATCTCATATATTAGTTGTTCACGGTACAAATATTTCTAAGTTGTAATGTCTACACTGCTATATGTCTGTATTATTATGATGTTCCATGTCAAGAAATGTTCAATTGCAAACACCTAGAAGGCAATGTTCAATTGCAAACAAAAAGAAAACCAACCTTTACTCAGATAATATGTCCCAGCACAGCAAAATTAGATCTTATAATAAGACAAGATGACAGTTAGGGATCAGAATAGTCTAACTATATTAACGGCGAATGCTAAAGGTCTCAATAGCCCACATAAGAGACATGTAGTCTTAAAAGATTTATTGGATAAAAAGGTGATCGCATCTTTCTCCAAGAAACACACTTCCTTAGAGGCCAAGAACCTAAATCATTTAAATATAAATTTGGTGAATCTCTTTATGCATATAACTCAATTAAAACGAATGGTGTGGGTATTTTAATTAAAAGAAACATTCCTTTTCGATTAATAACGACGCATAAAGTCAAGGCTGGGAGATATCTGATTGTCACAGGAAAATTATATAATACCATAGTAACCCTGGTTTGTGTATACGCCCCCAATATACGTCAGGATGTGTTCTTCAAATAATTATCAAATGTATTACTAGAAGTGTCCAAGGGTACCTTAATAGTAGGCAGCAATTTCAACCTCACATTGGACCTACACCTATTTAACTCTAACCACACCTCTTCAGTTCCAAATAAAACTACCAATGTGGTGAGACAGTGCCTAAAAGACCTTACAATCCATGACGTTTGGAGAGTGAAGTATCTGGGGTGAGAAACTACACCTTTTATTCATATCCTCATGCCTGCTACTCCCGATTAGACTATATTATGATGGACGTAGATAGTCTAGCTAGGTTGAAGGACCTCAATATTTTCCCCAGAACGTGGTCAGGCCATTCAATGGTGGTCTGCTCAATGTATTTGTCTCAAATGCATACAGTCACACACACTTGGAGACTAGATGAAAATCTATTAAGAGACTCAGTGAACTCCTTTAATATAGAAAAAGTCATCACAGAATTCTTTACATTGAATCACGGTTCAGTTCTAGATAATAGATTGATATGGGAAGCCCACAAGACCATAGTTAGGGGGGAGCTAATAAGCATGAAAACACATATAATAAAATAGGAAAGAATCTATGTACATAATACCTTATCTACCCTATCCAACCACGAAAAGCAACATAAACATAACCCTAGTGACAAATCTACATTAAAAGCTATAGAGGATTGTAGATCTATAATACAAAACATCATAGACAAGGAATGCAAACAATACGCATCAAAGCTAGGACAAATATACTTTGAAGAAAACAATAAAAGTAACTCTCTTTTTGCCATAAAAATGTTAAGGGGAGAGACCGCTACACAACAGACCAAATAGCAGAAGCATTCAGAACCTACTACGAATGACTATATAACTTAAAAACTCAGAAAAGACTACTATAAATGATAAAAACACGCTTATTCATGATTACCTAGAAAAATTATCACTCCCCACACTTAAAACAGAACAAATAGAATTTCTGAACGGACCCATTACTTATGAGGAAATAAAAAATGTCATAAAAGATTTACCCCTTGGAAAAGCACCAGGGCCGGATGGTTACCCTAATATTTATTATAAACAGTACAAAGATCTTCTAATACCCCACCTCCTTGATATGTTCAATTCCATGAATGAGGAAAATCCATTCTTGAAATCAAACTTAAAGGCCCATATAGTAGTCCTGCCGAAGCTGGTTAAACCCCCAAATAGAGTTGAAAGCTTTAGACCCATTACCTTACTAAACTAAGATCTCAAAATTTACGCAAAAATACTGGCCAACATACTGAACCAGGCACTCCCACATCTTTTAAAAAATGACCAGGTGGGCTTTATACAATCTCGGGAGGCCAAAGATAACACTGTCAGGACACTTACTAGAACACACTCACCAACAAAAAATTTTGGTTTAGGCCTTGGTTTTGATGGATGCAGAGAAAGCGTTCGACAACGTCTGTTGGAACTTTCTTAAGGCCATGCTGCATAAGCTTCAGTTAGGCAAAACATTCATATCAAAAATCCTAGCTCTATATATCATTCCCTTTCAGCCAAGGTTAGAGTCAATGGTCACCTATCAAACGCCTTTACCATATCAAACGGCACTAGGCAAGGATGTCCCCTATCTCCCCTGCTATTTGCCTGTGTGGTGGAGGCGCTAGCCTCCGCAATCAAAGAACGGCAATCAATATAAGGCATTCAGATTATGGATACTACCACAACATTTTATTTTATGCAGATGACATCCTGTTCTTCCTCACAGACCCCATGTTGTCTATACCCAACCTATGTAAAGAATTGGATGAATTTCATAAAGTCTCTAATTTCCTCATCAACAAATCCAAATCAGAAATACTCCTTATAATCTGTTATAAAACTGCACTCAAAAAATAGGAAAGCGATGTTCATTTAAAGGAAAAAAAAATCCCAAAAATATTTGGGTATTCATCAGGCCCCAACGAACACTGACATTTTTAAACTTAACTATACCACTATTCAGCAGACGATCATTGCTGATCTTTCAGACTGGAGATTGAAGAATATATCCTGGCTTGGGAGAATTACAGTCTTAAAGATGAATATCCTCCCAAGGATATTATATATATTACATACCCTACCCATTACCCTACCTAAAAACTTTATCAACTCACTACAACTAAAACTTCTTGCATATGTGTAGAATAACAGACCAGCTAGAATTAACAGACAATTAATGTGCACACCGATAAAATACGGAGGTTTGGGAGTGCCAAATCTAGAAAGATATAGACAGGCAATGTTCCTACAAAGGATTATCGACTGGTATACTAACTTCCCAACAAAGGCATGGGTTGCTCTTAAACACGACATTGCGAGGTCGTCACACCTTGGATCCCAATGCTGGTTAAAAAAGAGGCAAGCCATACATGAACCGAATTCTAATTCAATAATTTCAGAGACATTCCACACATGGAACAAAACTCTAATTGCTTACCCGAACCTATCCTCACAATATTCCCCTCCATCACCTCTAACAGAAAAGATAGACTTTCAGCCCGGAGTTAGCGTTATTGGTAAGTCTATAAAACAACAGCAAAGAACACTGGCTGTATATCAGTTAGGAAATTAACATAGATTATATAACCCTGATGAGCTGGCAAATAATGGAGTAGAAATCTCACTTAACTGGTTCCTTCGTTATCAATGCCAGTCATACATCACCAAACACCCAGATAGGAGAAATCTAACTAGGCCAATGACCGCATTCGAACTTCTATGCAGATCGTCATCACCTCACAGACACTAGCATTATCCCACTTCCTCTTACAATTACCAGTGCACGGACATACACCATACTACATAGATAGATGGAAAGAAGAGCTGGAAATAGATATAACATTGAAGGAAGCTAATACGATTTTCACCAGCGACAAATGCTGGATATGCGAGACATCTATAGGTAGCATAGCCCATATCTGGTGGAAGTGTCAAACAATCTTAGACATGGGAAACAATTTCTAGGGAGACCTCCGTAATGTTAGAAATAGTGGTACCAGCGAATCCCAGAATATGGTTACTCAATATCCTTTCTAATAAACTACAAACACATACAAAGAAAATGATATTCATTGCTAGCAATAGTATGAAATCACTCATAGCAAAAAATTGGAAACAAAAGGAGACACCAAACTTGGCCAAATGGCTTCACATGTTTCAACATATTCTCCAGCTAGAGGAATGCACCTATATTAAACATAGGACAGAAGACACTTATAGACAAATGAAAGCTACTTGGGACACATATATTACAAACACTTTTAGCAATTGTACTTAAAACTTGACACACTAAGATGTAATTTACTGTAAGCTATTGTGTATGACTTTTTTTCTTTTTCTGTATTCTGTAGTAGAGTATAGACCTTGCTACTATTAAGGTTACCTGATTAATGTATATTACCGTGTATACATATGGACAAAAAAAAAGAAAGAAAACAAAATAACATCAAAAGACAAAATCAAATCAACAATATTGTTTAATAGAAAATGTACATTTGGAAAGCTCATTGTAACATTTTCCATTGTAATGTATTTCATAATGGCATTAATAAAGTTCATTTAAAAAAAATAAATAATAAAATAAAAAACGTTTATTAAAATCTATTTTAAAACCTAAAAAAAATGAAAAGTGGGCACCCACATTTGGCCAGATACATTAGACCTTCAGATCTACAAATAATCTTGGCCCCAATGCTGTAAGTGCGGCCTGTCTTAGACACAAAGTGTTTATCTATCTATCTATCTATCGGGTTCTTGTAAAGCGCGGCTATTCACCCATAAGGGTCTCAAGGCGCTGAGGGTTGCAGTTCAATCGAAGAGCCAGGTCTTGAGGTCCTTTCTGAACTTAATTAGGGCAGTAGCTTGTCTGAGGTGAGAGAAGGATCTGCCTCCCGCTGTGGTTTTCCTGATGCGGGGGATGACTGCCAGGGCTTGGTCAGCCGATCAAAGTTGTCTGGCAGGGGTGTAGAAGGTAACGTGGTGGTTCAAGTATTCGGGACCGATGTTGTGGAGGGCCTTGAATGCGTGGGTGAGAAGCTTGAAGGTTATTCTTTTGTTGATGGGGAGCCAGTGCAGGTCCCGCAGGTGTTTGGTGATGTGGCATTGACGAGGGATGTCGAGCATTAGTCTGGGCATTCTGGATGCGCTGTAGTCTCTTTTGGAGCTTGATGGTGGTGCCGGCGTAGAGTGCGTTACCATAGTCCAGTCGGCTGCTGACGAGGGCGTGAGTGATAGTCTACCTGGTCTCGGTTGGGATCCATTTGAAGATATTTTGCAGCAGGTGAAGCGTGTGGAAGCATGCAGAAGAGACAGCGTTGATTTGCCGGTCCATGGAGAGTTATGAGTCCAGGATGACGCCTAAATTTCGTGCATGGTCGGTGGGGGTTGGAGGGTGTCCGAGGGATATGGGCCACCAGGAGTTATTCCAAGTGGATGTGGTGGGACCGAGTAGGAGGACTTCGGTCTTGTCTGCGTTCAGCTTTAGGCAGTTGTAACTTATCCAGGTGGCGACTGCTGTCAGCCCTTCGTGGATGTTTCTCTTGGCGGTGATGGGGTCACTGGTGAGTGAGATGATTACCTGGGTGTCGTCGGCGTAGGAGACAATGTTGAGGTCGTGTCGTTGGGTGATGGCGGCGAGAGGGGCCATGTAGATGTTGAATAAGGTGGGGCTCAGCGGAGAGCCTTGGGGTACACCGCAGCTGATTTCTGTGGGCTTGGAGGTGAAGGGTGGGAGTCTAACTTTCTGGGTCCTGCCAGTGAAGAAGGAGGTGATCCATTCCAGGGCTTTGTCGCGTATGCTGGCATCCTGTAGTCGGTTACGGAGGGTGAGGTGGGAGACAGTGTTGAATGCTGCTGAGAGGTCTAGGAGAATATAGGCGGCGGTCTCTCCTCGGTCGAGTAGGGCGAGGATGTCGTCTGTGGCAGCGAGGAGGGCGGTCTCGGTGCTGTGGTTGCTCCTGAAACCGGATTTGTTCAATTTATATTCCTATAATGCACTTTCAGTGCTCTCCCAGAATAACAGCATATCGTCAATATAGTGAAGCCACAGACTGACGTGCTGTGAATCTTGGAGATCTATATCAAATACATATTTGGTTTCCCAATATCCCAAATAGAGGCATGCATATGAGGGGGCAAATTTCGCCCCCATAACAGTGCCCCTAATTTGGATATAAAAGGCATCATCAACTACAAAAAAAGAGTGCTAATTATAATTCCTTTTTCTTTCTTTGTTTATCATTTTACTATATATTATATTGTTGGTTTGTTTCTATCAATATCATATTTATCGCTTGCAAGCTCTCAGCTAAGATTAAAAGCAAAACTGGGAGAGTTAGTTACTGCATCTGGCCAAATGGGACAAGCCCAGGTACCACTTCAAGGTCTCTCCCAAAACCTGGGTTTCTAATACAGCCATACAATGCAAGCTCTCAATCTAACAAACTGGGAACAAGTCAAGGGTTCACAAACATATGTAATCACCCTACATATATACAAAACACGAAAGGGGACTTCACTCTCAGACTGGACTGAGTACACATCCTATGACCCTGCAGCAAGCACAGCCCTGGGTGCTCAATAGCACTCTCAGGCATGCTGTACCGTCCCAAGAGTCACAGGCAATTAACCTCAAACAGGTCTGGGTGGAAGGCCCAAAGGGAAAATTACAAAACAAATTGATACAACACACAGAGGAAGTCTAGCACTCGCTTGCAAGTATATATATATGTATATATATATATATATATATATATATATATATATACTTATACATACAGAACTGTTCAAAAGTCTTAGGCCACCATTAGATTTGTTGTTTTGTTGTTCTAGCAAAGTTTTAATGACCATCCATAATTTCTTTGGTCTCTTTATTAAGATACAAAAAGAAAGTACAGGAAATATGTACACAAAATATAAAAAAAAACACAATTTCAGAACAAAATGGCTTCTTCAGGCAAAAGTCAGTATTTAGTATAACCTCCCTTAGCACTAAGCACATCTTTTGGGGAGACTGTCCTGAAGTTTTCTTTAGTAATCTTCTGGTATATTATACCAGGCTTCTCTCAGCACTTCCCAGAGTTCTTCTTTAGATTTATGTTGTCTTTTATTTCTTTCTCTGTCCAGGTGATCCCATACTGCCTCTATAAAATTCAGGACTGGACTCTGTGGAGGCCATTCCATGACTGTCATTGTTTTATCAGCTGTTTTTTTCTCCCAATATGATTTTACTGCATTAGCAGTGTGCTTGGGATTGTTATCATGCTGGGGAAAAAACATTCCCAATCAGGCGCTTTTCAGAAGGAAAGGCATGATTAATTAAAACCTGTGTGTACTTTTCAGCATTCATGATCCCATTAATTCGGACAATGTCGTCAACACCACTGACAGAAATGCAGCCCTAAACCAGCACAGACCCTCCACCATCAAACTTGGATTCTTCAGTCCATAATACTCTTTTCCACTGATCTTCATACCAATCTTTGTGAGCTTTAGCATATCTTAGCCTTTTTACCCTGTTCCCCTTCCAAAAAACTGGTTTCTTGGCTGCTACCCTTCCACAAAGACCATTTCTGATCAAGCTTCTTCGGACTGTAGAAGGGTCAACTTGGCATCCCAATGAAGCTGCCAGATGCTAAGCCAGGTCCTTGCTGGACTTCTTCTGGTCTCTTAATGAAGAAACTCTGAGAAACTTCTCATCAGATTCTGAAAGTTTCTTGGGCTTCCTTTTTTTTTACCTTGACATCTCCTGATTCTTCAAATTTCTTTAGAACAGATTGAATACCACATCTTGAGCATCCAATTTGTTTCCCTTTGAGAGTGGTCTTGCTGATGCAAAAGTATAATGTTATGTCTGTCAAATTCTGTGATCTTTCGCATTTTGAATGGAATGATGTGATTGAAAAAGGGTCTTATTAGCAAGCTTGAATTAAACTCATACCATATGTATGTGTAATGCTCAAGCATGTCTTGCACACACCTGGTGTAATAGACCTTTTTCACAGCAGTCATTTTGACATGAAGTAGTAGGTTCCTGTTATTGCTCAAGTGTAAGGGGAGGCCACACTAAATACTTGCCACTTTAGCCTAAAGAAGCGTTTTTTTCTGATTTATTTCTGCTTTTTAATACTGCATACAAAAATCCTGAATTTTCTGGTTGTATTCTAACAAAAGAGACTAAGAAATAAGTATATATGGTCATTATACTATTGCTAAAACAACAAATCTAATGGTGGCCTAAGACTTTTGCACAGTACTATATATATATATATATATATATATATATATATAAATTTATATATATATATATATATATATATATATATATATATATATATATATATATATATATATATATATATATAATGTGATAAGAGCAACACATTTGGGGGATTGCTTGTTTGTTTGAATGTCAGTTATATAATTACACAAATTTAAATAAAAACAATTGCACACTTTTAAAGTAGATTTCTTCTGGAAGATGGTGATAGACATGAGACATTACATGTTGGATTACACTGCAGTCCCCTGGAAAGAGGAAACAATAACCTAAATTCAAGAGCTTTGATCCCTTCCACTTTCCCATAACCCCTCAGTCAAAATATTTCCTCCAACATGGAGTGAATTAAAATCTGAATTTCTGATCTATATTTTGTAAGGGCCCGAAACTAGTCAGGATGTTTGTGGCCATGTATCTACGATTTTAACTTGGATTTAATAAATGTTCTTTTTTGATTTTTAACAGCCCTCTTTTGATGCCTCTTATTATGCTGCTGTACCCCTTTCTTTTCTTTTTTCATTTTTGTTAGGCCATTTGGCCGTTTCAGCCTGTACCCCTTTCAGCTGCTTCATTGTGGACTGTTCCACTTTCTGTTTTCCGTTGATCCACAGCCTTTGCAGAACCTGCAGCAGTGAGAAGAGTGTGTGTAGGGATTCTCTAACCTATATTAGATTCACTTCCCCCTCAGAGTGCCTAAAAACAGGAGGGACAAGCCCGGTGCAATATTGCAATGCACAATATGAAATCTCTGCAGCATTTACATGAGAGGCTCTGCCTCCCCTGACTGCACGTCCCTGAAAGAATTTAAGAATGGCAAATTCTGTCTGGAGAGAGCTGTTTAATCAAGCTGTTCACGGCAATGTGATGGAGAAAACCCTATCTTACAAAAACGTGCTCCAAAAACAATCCCAAAGATGTTGTGTGATTTCTCTCCATGCTGGTGAGTATTTGACCATAAGGCCCTTGGTTTAAATTTTTCTATGTTTAAATTTAAAAAAAACGAGGTCACAACATGGGGAAGATTAGAGTGAACATGGAAATCTTGTGTGTGTATTCCTCATAAAAGCACCATTTTGCAACTGTATTACAAAAGGTGGTTGTTATTTTGGCGAAGGTGTACTAATGACTCTGAAGTTTAAAAGTTTCTTCTAGGTAGAGATAATAATTAAAAGGACATGAAACCCACATTTTTTATACTATTCAGATAGAGTATCTGATTTTAAATAACTTTCCAAATTTGTTTCATTCTCTGTATCCTTTGATGAAAGTATACCTAGGTAGACTCAGAAGCTGCTGATTGCAAAATCTGTGAAATAAATCACAAAAAAGAGGGCGCCTCCTAGTGCAATATTGCAGTGACAATGACAACTGACACTTCTTGTATTAAAATAATACTCACAAGGGTTGAAGCACCCAGTGTGCTAAATGGTGCAGGCTGGGGACTCACAGTGGCCCAGCATCACTGATCCAAACACCAGAGAACAGGGATGATCAGGGGTTCCAGATGGTCCAGGTAGAAGGGGAAGTGGTGCAGGCTCTGTGGAGCAAATCACAAAGAGAGGACACCTCCTAGTGCAATATTAATATATAAAGGTGCTGGTAGATAACAATTCTTCCTTGGGTTGTAATGTTGGGGGGGGGATTGTATTTGTTTTTACAGGTAAAAGAGCTGATTACTTTGGGGCAATGCCCCGCAAAAAGCAGCGCTGGTATTGGAGTGCGGTATGGAGCTCAATTTTGCTCTACGCTCACTTCTTGCCTAATAACGCTGGGTTTTTATAAACCTGTAATACCAGCGCTGTAGGGAAGTGAGCGGTGACAATAACGTGCAAGTTAGCACCTATCATAAACGTCCTGTGGAGGATAGTTTAAATAAAATGAATGTAAGGATCACAACTGCAGAACTTATCCCAAATTACATATATGTATGTTTGTAAATCTCCTGCAAGATGGCGGAGGCTGAACATATATGGAACTTTATATTTCACAGGAGATTTTACAATTTTAATCTTTGGCTTCTGGTGTGCATCTATATACAACTTGGTATACAAATGGTTAACCTAGCCATTACTCTCATGAGGTTAAATTATAAGTATATAAGTTATGTAATAACATGGCAAAGACATAAGGATATACTAGTATAGAAATAATGACACAGAGAGGAAAAATACTAAATGAAAAAATAAATGTCAGGCAAATGAGATCCGAGTAATTAGAAAAAATAACATATGTACTTCCTGAGTGAGGCAGAAGGCAATATGATTGAGAAGGTTGCGGCAAACAGCTTAGCAGAATATGGCGAATAAAAATAAGTGAAGCTTAATATGTAAGAGTCAATGGATTTGATCAAACCTGAGCGGTATAGGCTGAAGCGTGGTGCGAGAGCGGGCAGAAGCGGTAGCAGCTGCGAATGGTCCGTCGGCGTGTGACGTCACCGCTTGGAGTCCGGAACTTGCGTGTATCTGCAGCAGCAGCTGAAAGATTATGCCAGGAAACAAAGTCTCGGATCAGGAAATCTCCAAGAGGAGGGGCTTGACACGGAGGTCTAGGAACACAATACCAAGCAAAGAATAGAGCTGTAAGGTGAGCTTTATAGCAAAAGCAATGATCCAATACAGGTGTGGAATAAGTTAACGTTTGATGGGAATGAAGTGCCATATGCTAATGATATGACAGCACCGCACCCCTCATAATGCAAAACTCGTAATCTAGCCGAATGGTAGTTACAGATCGCAACGCGTTTCTCAGCTTGTCTAGCTGTTTCCTCAGAAGCTGCTGATTGGTAGCTGCAAACATATGCCTTTTGTCATTGGCTTTCAGTTTAAATTTTATGATCTAACTGAATCATAAAATACATTTTTGGGTTCCTTGCCCCTTTAACCATGAATGTTAACAACAACCATTGAAATAAATACCTTTTGAAATAAACACTGGGATATATGGTACATAGAAATATACTGTAGAGGTGTTTAGTGTCCCCATAAATCATAAATTCAACATTTGATATTACAAATTTTTACTGTCCCTTTAAGAATAAGCATATTGCTTCTTGCCTCTGCTCATGCTTTCTTGTATGACTGATCTGAGCTAAAACAAGGTACCTTGAGCTGAGGCACAAGAGTGAGTTTTGCATATTCTTAAAGGGATGGAAAGGTCAACATTTATGTGCATGGGTGCATTTATATGTGAATTAGAAGCATTTTTGCAATATAAATCAATTAGCAAAAATGCTGCTAGTAAAAGTGATTACTGTTTTTCTGCCGCATACGCACGTATCCTGTAAGAGCCCGTGCACCAGAATGCAAACACCACACGTTCTCAGAGAGTCAGTGATGGGTTGGGTAACACAAATGAAATCTTCACAGAAGCAATACACATCATCTTCAACTCTCTGAGCTTGCATGCTGGTGCACAAGCCCTCACAGGATATGTGCATATGCCACAGAAAGACAGTAAGAACTTTTACTAGAAGCATTTTTGCTAATTCACATATAATGCAAAATTGCTTCTATTTCAAACTAAAATGCAACTATGCACATTTTGACCTTTAATTGGTGCTGCTGATTGACTGTTCCACCTGGTTCAAAAAGCATTAGCTATGTTGGGGGCCAGGAGCCTGAATATATGCACATACACCTAGATTACGAGTTGTGCGTTCGTGTTTTAACGCTGAAAAAATTATCACCGGACCGCACCCATTGCAAGTCTTTTCGGTATAGCTGTACCGTAAGCCTTTTAGCATGTACCGCAATGTCAGTCCCGCACACGTAAAAATGACATTTTTTCATGGCACTTCCATAGCGCTGCCATTACGAGTTTTGCGGTGAGGCTTAAAAGCTTGCGTTGCAGCCTATACCGACAAGATCCGTTCCGCAATCTAAAAGCAGTATCTTTGAGTTTTAAGCAACAAATCTGTAACATAAAACTCATAACTAAACTGTTACAAAGTACACTAAACACCCATAAACTACCTATTAACCCCTAAACCGAGGCCCTCCCGCATCACAAATACTATAATAAACTTATCAACCCCTAATCTGCTGCTCCCGACATCGCCACCACTTAAAAAAAATTATTATATAATTTTATTAGGTACACAACAAAAGATGTCTCACACGTGAAGAATCCATTTATATTGTACTTTTTACCACTATGTGGATGGTGGAAATTAGAACCCCTTATAATAGAGCGGCAGCTTGCGCAGTTCAAACATGGGAAATTGCCTGTTTTTTTCTTGCCTATAGTTGTCTGTATTCATTTCTTTCCCGAACCCACATCTGTTCTAATGAGATGATCTCTCAAAATGTTGACCCTTCTATGGGCCATTAATGGAGGTTCCTGGAATAGAGCAAATTCCAGATTGCAATCCCTAAGAATATGCCAATTCTTTCTAATGAGTTTGGAAATCTTGTCACTGAGGGGGCTATATTGCGTTACAAAAAACATTCTATTCTCTTTGGTTTTAACTCCTCATGATTTGGGTTTATCCAATGTATCTGTAGTAGAGTGAAGGAGGTTTGGAGGGTTTTCCCTATCTATAAATTCGTCAGCCATCTCTTTCAGTCTCACTTTCCTCCTGTCCCTATTGCTAACTACCCTGTCGACCCTTAAAGGGACACTGAACCAAAATTTTTTCTTTCATGATTCAGATAGAGCATGACATTTTAAGCAACTTTTTAATGTACTCCTATTATCAACTTTTCTTTATTCACTTGGTATCTTTATTTGAAATTCAAGAATGTACGTTTAGATGACGGCCCATTTTTGGTGAACAACCTGGGTTGTCCTTGCTGATTGGTGGATAAATTAATCCACCAATAAAAAAGTGCTGTCCAGAGTTCTTAACCAAGAGAAAAGCTTAGATGCCTTCTTTTTCAAATAAAGATAGCAAGAGAACGAAAAAAATTTGATAATAGGAGTAAATTAGAAAGTTGCTTAAAATTGCATGCTCTATCTGAATCACGAAAGAAAAAAATTGGGTTCAGTGTCCCTTTAAGAGTTGGCTCTTAGGAAAAGAATCCACTAGTTGTCTGGGATGGAAACTATTATATTCTAATAAAGTATTCTTGTCTGTATCTTTAACAAACAGATCAAACTCTAAATAGTTACCTCTTTTATACATCCTAGTGTCCAGAAATGATACAGACTCCTCACTGTATACTACTGTAAATTCTAAACCTCTCACCATAATATTTAATTCCTTAACAAAATGAAGGAGGGATTCAACGTTGCCCTGCCATACGCCAAAAACATCATTTTATTAAGTTGTTGTCTTTCCACTCACTAGGTATATGCCATTCTGTTCGGTGTTTGATAGACAGAAGTATTATAACATGTAAAGTGCAGCATTCCTGTTTAAGAGATCAAAAGGTTGTGGTTTATTTCTGTAGTAAAATAGAAATGCTTATGTCTTCATGCAATTTTAATAGTAACCACTAGGTGGAGCAAGATGTCTAAACCTAGGCAAATTGGCGCCACTGCCGAAAGGTTTAAAAGTTTCATTTTTGTGAAATAATGTATCAAGCATGAATAAGAGGCTGTGACCCCGAAACGTCGCTGTTTTTCTCTAATAAATTGCTAAAAGAATACTTTTGGAGTGCCATGGACTAACTTTTTCTACATTTTTCAATGAAATATACTAAAGTAAACTATTAACCTCTAAACCGAAAGCCCCCCAAATCGCAATAGACTAAATAAAATTAGCAACCCCTAAACCTAACACCACCTAACTTTATATTAAAATTACAATTTCCCTAATTTAAATTAAATTAAAACTTACCTGTCAAATTAAAAGAACTAAGTTTAAACTAACAATTAAACTAACAAGCAATTAAATAAAACTAAACTACACATTAAAAAAAATCCTAACACTACTCTAAAAAACTCAAAGGCCCCTAGTTATCAAGCCGTCAACCTCAAATACACTGGAATTCCGCAGCGTATTTGTGGCGAGGCTGATTCTCCTAAGTTATCAAGCCCTACACACCGGCAAAAGTAGAATATAGTGACGTAAGCTTCGATCCGCCGGACTCAGTCCGACACAGATCAATTCTTACGTCACTCCAGATGTTCCGAACACAAGTTCGGCACAATCTGACTACTTTTGCTAGTTATCAAAAAACTAGCAGGTACGCTCGGCACTTTTCCGGCCCAGCGTACCTGGTTTTCAATCCGTCACCCTGGAGGTGGCGGATCCCATAGGAATCAATGGGAGTCTGACCATAGCGAAAGTTCATGTTCGCTGCTGCCCGACATCCCATTGATTCCTATGGGAAGTGTGTACACCTAACACCCTAACATGTACCCCGAGTCTAAACACCCCTAATCTGCGCCCCTACACCACCGCTACCTACATTAAACATGCTAACCCCTAAACCGACACTCCCGGACCCCGCCGCAACTATAATAAAGTTATTAACCCCTAAACCGCCGCTCCCGGACCCCGTCGCCACTATAATAAATGTATTAACCCCTAAACCGCCACTCCCGGACCCCGCCGCCACCTACATAATACCTATTAACCCCTATCCTGCCCCCCTATACTGCCGCCACCTATAATAAATGTATTAACCCCTATCCTGCAGATCCCGGACCCCGCTGCAACTAAATAAATTGTTTAACCCCTAAACCGCCGCTCCCGGACCCCGCGGCCACCTATATTAAACATATTAACCCCTAATCTGCCCCCCTACACCGTCGCCACCTATAATAAATTTATCAACCCCTATCCTGCCCCCCCTACACCGCCGCAACCTATAATAAAATTATTAACCCCTAAACCTAAGTCTAACACTAACCCTAACACCCCCCTATCTTAAATATTAATTAAATAAATCTAAATAAATATAACTCTTATTAAATGAATTATTCCTATTTAAAACTAAATACTTACCTGTAAAATAAACTCTAAGATAGCTACAATGTAATTAATAATTACATTGTAGCTATCTTAGGATTTATATTTATTTTACAGGTAATAACTACCTAGCTAAAAGAAATACAAAATTACCTGTAAAATAAATCCTAACCTAAGTTACAATTAAACCTAACACTACACTATCATTAACTTAATTAAATTAATTAACTACAAATACCTACAATTAAATACAATTAAATAAACTAACTAAAGTACAAAAAATAATAAAATATTACAAGATTTTTAAGCTAATTACACCTAATCTAAGCCCCCTAATAAAATAACAAAGCCCCCCAAAATAAAAAAAATGCCCTACCCTATTCTAAATTACAAAAGTTAACAGCTCTATTACCTTACCAGCCCTTAAAAGGGCCTTTTGCGGGGCATTCCCCAAAGTATTCAGCTCTTTTGGATGTAAAAATAAATACAACCCCCCCAACATTAAAACCCACCACCCACATACCCCTACTCTAACCCACCCAAACCCCCCTTAAAAAAACCTAACACTAACCCCCTGAAGATCATCCTACCTTTATCCGCCTTCAGCCAGCCGACCATCGATGGAACAGAAGAGGACATCCGCAGCGGCCGAAGTCATCATCCAAGGGGCGCTGAAGAGGTCTTCCATCCGATAGAAGTCTTCATCCATGCGGTGTCTTCAATCTTCATCCATCCGGAGCGGAGCCTTCTTCAAACGAGCCAACACGGAGCCATCCTCTTCCAACAACGCCTACCCAACAAATGGATATTCCTTTAATTGACGTCATCCAAGATGGCGTCCCTCGAATTCCGATTGGCTGATAGGATTCTATCAGCCAATTGGAATTAAGGTAGGAAAAATCTGATTGGCTGATGCAATCAGCCAATCAGATTCAAGTTCAATCCGTTTGGCTGATCCAATCAGCCAATCAGATTGAGCTCGCATTCTATTGGCTGTTCCGATCAGCCAATAGAATGCAAGCTCAATCTGATTGGCTGATTGCATCAGCCAATCAGATTTTTCCTTCCTTAATTCTGATTGGCTGATAGAATCCTATCAGCCAATCGGAATTCGAGGGACGCCATTTTGGATGACGTCACTTAAAGGAATATCCATTCGTCGGGTAGGCGTCATTGGAAGAGGATGGCTCCGCGTTGGCTCGTTTGAAGAAGGCTCCGCTCCGCTCCGGATGGATGAAGATTGAAGACGCCGCATGGATGAAGACTTCTATCAGATGGAAGACCTCTTCAGCGCCCCTTGGATGATGACTTCGGCAGCTGCAGATGTCCTCTTCTGTTCCATCGGTGGTCGGCTGGCTGAAGACGGATAAAGGTAGGATGATCTTCAGGGGGTTAGTGTTAGGTTTTTTTAAGGGGGGTTTGGGTGGGTTAGAGTAGGGGTATGTGGGTGGTGGGTTTTAATGTTGGGGGGGTTGTATTTTTTTTTTACATGCAAAAGAGCTGAATACTTTGGGGCATGCCCCGCAAAAGGCCCTTTTAAAGGCTGGAAAGGTAATAGAGCTGTTAACTTTTGTAATTTAGAATAGGGTAGGGCATTTTTTTATTTTGGGGGGCTTTGTTATTTTATTAGGGGGCTTAGATTCGGTGTAATTAGCTTAAAAATCTTGTAATATTTTTTTAATTTTTTGTAACTTATTTTTTTTATTTTTTGTTCTTTAGTTAGTTTATTTAATTGTAGCTACTTGTAGTTAATTAATTTAATTTATTTAATGATAGTGTAGTGTTAGGTTTAATTGTAACTTAGGTTAGGAATTATTTTACAGGTAATTTTGTATTTCTTTTAGCTAGGTAGTTATTAAATAGTTAATAACTATTTAATAACTATTCTACCTAGTTAAAATAAATACAAAGTTACCTGTAAAATAAATATAAATCCTAAGATAGCTACAATGTAATTATTAATTACATTGTAGCTATCTTAGGGTTTATTTTACAGGTAAGTATTTAGTTTTAAATAGGAATAATTTTTTTATTGATAGTGTAGTGTTAGGTGTAATTGAAACTTAGGTTAGTTTTTATTTTACAGGTAAATTTGTCATTATTTTATCTAGGTAGCTATTAAATAGTTAATAACTATTTAATAGCTATTGTACCTAGTTAAAATAAATTTAAATTTGCCTGTAAAATAAAAATAAATCCTAAAATAGCTACAATATAATTATTAGTAAAATTGTAGCTATATTAGGGTTTATTTTATAGGTAAGTATTTAGTTTTAAATAGGAATAATTAATTTAATAAGAGTTATATTTATTTAGATTTAATTAATATTTAAGATAGGGGGTGTTAGGGTTAGTGTTAGACTTAGGGGTTAATAATTTTATTATAGTGGCGGCGGTGTAGGGGGGGCCGGATAGGGGTTGTTAAGTTTATTATAGGTTGCGGTGGTGTAGGGGGGGCAGATTAGGGATTAATACGTTTAATATAGGTGGCGGCGGGGTCCGGGAGCGGCGGTTTAGGGGTTAAACAATTTATTTAGTTGCGGCGGGGTCCGGGGTCCGTAGGATAGGGGTTAATAAATGTATTATAGGTGGCGGCGGTATAGGGGGGGCAGGATAGGGGTTAATATGTATTATGTAGGTGGCGGCGGGGTCCGGGAGCGGCGGTTTAGGGGTTAATACATTTATTATAGTTGTGGCGGGTCTAGGAGCGGTGGTTTAGAGGTTAATAACTTTATATAGTTGTGGGGGGCTCCGGGGGCGCCGGTATAGGGGGTAGAACAGTGTAGATTAGTGTGAGTGCTTAGAGACAGCTTATCAATAAAGCTGTAAAAAAGCCGAAGAGCAGCGAGATCGGATGAGTGATAACTATCACAGTCCTCTGCTCATCGCCCCGTACTTGGTGCACGGCTTTTTGACAGCTTTTTTGATAACTTTGGCGAGCGTATTCAGGTCCGCGGCGGCGATGTGAGGCGAGCTTAGGCGGGCGTATTGGGGCCAGCAAAGGCAGGTAAGTAGACACGTTGATAACTAGAGACCAAAGTATCTAATTACAAAAAATAAAAAAGACTAAATTACAAAAAATAACAAACACTAAATTACGAAAAATAACAAACGAAATGATCCAAAATAAAAAAGAATTACACCTAATCTAACAGCCCTTTCAAAATAAAAAAGGAACGGGGTAAGAAACCCCCACACAATTAAACAGCCCCTCCCAGTATAGCGGCAGGTGATGTACCAATGATTGCAGCAGCACACCTAAATCCAGCTACGCAACACTGTGCACCTAGTTATGTTTAGAAGATCAGTAGAGTGGACTACATGTGTGGGTGTCAGGCTCCACGCAAACAGGGCCATGAGGGATATGTGGCATGAATAAACAGGCATATGAAACAAATACCAGAGCCATCATGTCCAGAAAAAGTGGGATTGTCCTTAAACGTTCCTTAAATAAGAATAATGGTCAAGCAAATATCATATAATATAGTCTGGGACCTGTCCATCATTTTACCAGAAGGAGTACCAGCTAAACCTATACTAGCTATCAACCAACACAGTAATATCAAAGAGAGGAGTCAAACACATGGGTGTACGGCCTAGAATGTCCACAACTCTGAGTATGGCTAATGTATTATAAAGTAAGGGGGAGTGAGCATGGACTGAGCCCCACACATGCAAAGTAACATAAAAGAGCAGTCGAGGGCTATCAATGCATAATATGTAGAGGCAATAGAACAGAACAATGAGCAAAACAGGGTATCTATTACAAAATGTTCCTAGCATGTTCCTGCAAGACAAAATTGGTTAACATGTGCAAAATGAATAGACCTCCAAAGCTTCTAGCACTATCGGGATGAAAGCAAGGCATACGGATATGTGGCTTTGGGATTTAACGCCCCTGAGTGTGGCCCATGTCTTGTGATATGGTTAATATGACTTTGTGTTACCACAATCTTGGATTTGACTATTCTACTATGTGAGTAGTATATATCAAGGCATAATATGTAAAGGCAGTAAAGTGAACATTTAACCGCACAAATAATTTGTGGTGAGATTTCCTAGCATTTTCCTGCAAGGCAAAACAGATTAACAATTGTCAGATTGCGTAACCAAGTGCATATCCAACGTCTTTCTGAAAGAACACACACTAAGGCTATGCCTGCCTCAAACGCTCCCAGTGTACTCAAGTTAGGAACCAGACCTATAGTTACATGGTTTAGTGTTTCTAAGCGCCTGGGTGTGGCCATTATCCAATGTGTGCAGTGTACTCAAATTTGGGTGAAACCCTACATATATGAAATGGCGTGAGAGAATTAGCAAGGCATAGTATGAAAAGATAATTACATTGAACAATTAACAAAGCCGGCACTTCATGATAAATTTTCCTAACATTTACCTATAAAGCAAAAAAGGTTAGTAAGTGTCAGATGACATAACTAAGTGCTTATCTAACTTCGTCTTAAAAGAACGCTAACTATAACATCTTTGTCAAGTCATATTTCCAAGCTTTAGCCATGAACAACAAAGATCTTTGCATAATTGAAAGGCTCAAGTGTCATTTGTAATATGCAGGAGGCCTTGTGACAGTTCTTTTTTGAAGGGGAAGATTTGAGACAAAGTCCTCGCTTAACAGGGCCAGAGCAGTCCGATATAGTGAACTTCTCAGGCTGTGTGCCAACACTATATAATAAAAAAATAAAAAAAAATATGGGGTACTCATCTTTATATGAACATCACAGGAGCTTCTACTCCCGGTCGATCATCTAGGAGCTGACTAGAAAGAAGTGTGTCTATAGGAACTGCAAGTAAAGCAGCTACATGAAATCCAAATCCTGGTTTCTTCTCTGAGGCTTTGGATTCCAATAGGAGGCTCCTACACTCAAGGGTCTACCTCCAGAGGGGGAGGTAGGTGACGTGCCCCCCACAGCAATCCTCTGTGCTGCATTGAATGTGCTGGGTCTAGGGGAGGATGAGGAAGCCTCCTCGTTGTGCTGAAGATTCCATGATTGGACCAACTTTAATCCCTGGGATGCCTCTGAAATAGTGAAAGTATGTTCATCTCTGGACATGATCAACTTTGTTGGAAACCCCCACCTATATCTGATGTTGTGTTGTCGCAGGAGGCGGGTGACTTCGCCAAAGGACCTGCGTTCCTGGAGGGTACGGGGAGCCAAGTCAGAGAATATTTGGATGTCCTGAAATTTTTCTGGAAGGGTAGGCTTTTGTAGATGTGCTCTTTGAACTCTTTCCTTGTATGTGAAAAAATGTAACCTCACTACGATGTCCCTAGGTTGCTCCGCAGCAGCACCTCTAGGTTTAGGGACCCTGTGGGCCCGATCAATAAGGTTCTCATTTTCTATATGCTGTTGCTCCTAAATTCGATACAAATATGTAGCTTCAGCTTCTCTTTGGATCCCAGAAATCCTCTACCCTTACTCTCTCGGGAAGAGCATTTTACTGCTGCCTTTTGGCCCGGCTGGCTCCTTACACGTATATCCCCCCAATATTACACACATTAGCTCTCTGATGCTTTAACTAAATTTTGGCATCAGAGGCTATCTTGCAGTTTCCCTCATAACATACCGCATGTAATACCTTTCTGTATCAATTACTACTCCCATTCTCATACACAAGATCCAATTATCCTTTCGGTACTGGTATATTTAGATTTGTTTGTTTGACCCTTGCACGCACCCCACCTAGGTCCTCCCCACTTATTTTCCCCCTCCCTTTCCTCCTCCTTCCTCCTCCTTTCCCTTCCCCCCCCTTTTTTTCTTTTCTTTCTCTCTCTCTCTATTATGGCTGTCACATGTGTTTCCCATAATGTGAGAGGTCTTAACTCTCCTACCAAAAGGAGCCTCTTACTCTGCTCTTTAAAATTCCTGCAGGCTAAGGTAATCTTCTTACAGGAGACCCATTGGGTGGTAAATCAGCCTCTATTATTTAGGTCCTCCTTATACACAATTGTGCAGATTGCATCCTATACCAAAAAAGCTAGGGGAGTAGTTATCTTAGTCCACAAAGACGATCCCTTTGAGCAGATTTGGGTGGAGGCTGACTCACAAGGGCATTTTTTGATCCTCATATGCAAATTGGATGGCTCACTGTATACCCTGGCATCATACTATAGCCCTAACACAAAACAAATTTCTCACTTGAGGAAATTTCTCACTAAATTACACGCTGTAAAGCAATGCTCACTGTTGATAGTGGGCGACTTTAACATGGTTCTTGACTCTAAGATCGATAAACGTATTCCTCAGTGGCGTACATTAGATAAAACTCTGTTTACTACTTCCCACCAATTTTTCTCTCTCCTGGCTCAGGCAGATCTTTTTGATGTGTGACGCTCCCTTCACTAATTGGATTGAGACTTCAAGTTTATTTGCCCGGTACATAATTCGTATTCCAGAATTGACTTCGTTTTTTGCAATTCCTGGCTTTTAGAACAAATTGCGAGGGTGCAAATAGGATGTTGTACATGGCAAGATCATTCTCCCATTACCATCCAGCTACCATTTTCTCAGGCTCCTCGATTTAGACCCCCCTGATGCCTGGACTCTCTTCTTTCTATCCCAGGTCTTAAAGACATTTCAGAGGAAATTTTTAACTTTTTGCGGCATAATGATACTGGTGAAGTTAACGACTTCTGTTTATGGGGTTCCTTAAAAGCCTATCTTAGAGGTCTCTTCATTAAAATACAAAGTCAAACCCGCAAGAGATCTGCAGCATCTCTGGGCTAACTACACAGGACCCTGAGATCCCTTACTACCCAGCATTTGGCCTCTTTAGACCCATTTCTAATACCCAGTATCGAGTACACTAAAAATTCTATTAAACTTATGGAAAATCAAAAAGTCCAAGACCGTTTATGGACCAATAGACGCCTATTTTATTACAAAGACAATAGGCCAGACTTTCTTTTAGCTAGGAAACTGCAAAATCGTACAGCTAATTCTAGGATCCAATTCCTGATCAAGGGAGGGACCAAGATCTATAACCCAAAAGAAATCAGGGAAGAATTTGCTAATTATTTTACTCAATTATATAATTTGCATTCCACCGAACCTGATATAAAGCCTAGCAGCGATTCTATACAATCATTTCTGGCTCACTTTAATCTTCCACATCTAACTCAGGAATAAATTGACAAGTTAGAGGCTCCTTTTGCCCTGGGGGAAATTACCTCAGTGATTCTGAAGCTGAAGGCTCGTAAGGCTCCAGGGCCAGACAGCTTTACCTCTATGTTTTACAAGTCTTTCATAGACCACATATCTCCCATTTTATTGAGAGTATTCGCCAAGGCCGGTCATATGGGATCTTTCCCGGAGGAATTTTTGCAGGCCACAATCATTACCTTACCAAAACCTGGCAAGTCACCAGATAGTTGCCCTAATTTACGACCCATCTCCCTGTTGAATGTAGATACTAAGGTATATGCCAAGGTCCTGGCAAATCGTTTGAATGCCATTATTCCTCACTTAATTGACCCGGACCAAGTGGGTTTCACCCTGGCTGTGAGGGCTCTGATAACACCCAAAGATTACTCAATATCTTTCTTGAAGCCAGTCGGCTCGGTCAATCATGTGTTACTCTATCCCTAGATGCTGAGAAAGCCTTTGACCAGGTCGACTGGCTTTATATGTCTGAAACCCTGGCACAATTTGAATTCCCTCAAACGTTTCATAAGAAGATCATGGCTCTGTATTCTCATCCTTCAGCAAAGGTATGCAGTGTCAGGCTTAGTTCATCTAGCTTCAGGATCTCCAATGGCACCAGGCAGGGGTGCCCTCTGTCTCCACTGTTGTTCGCTCTTGTGATGGAACCCCTGGCGGAAACAATTAGAAACTCTCCAGAGACTGAGGGCGTTAATATGTAGGCAGTTTACATAAAGAAGTGCTATTTGCTGATGATTTAACTATTGTCACTTCAAATCCTCTATCCTCCATCTCAGCTCTCTTCTCTGTTCTAGATAAGTTTGCTAGGGTCAGCTTCTACAAACTTAACATTTACAAAACTATGGCATACTCCATAAACATACCAGATGAGAATATTCATCGACTGAAAAGCCAATTCCCTTTCTACTGGTCTAAAGATGAAATACATATAACATTCCCATGGTCATAGCTAGCAACTTCACTACTCTGTTTCAAAGATTTAAAGACCTTCTGAAAAGTTGGGACTCTTCATATATATCTTGGTGGGGCAGAATTGCTGCTGTAAATATGAATCTTCTCCCCAAAATCACATATTTATTTAGATGCTTACCTATACCTATTCCTAAATCCACTTTAATCCAATTCCAACAAGCTTGTAACCACTTCATTTGGATGGGGAAAAAAATCCAGGATTGCGGTGAAATATTTATATAACCCCATTTTGGCGGGAGGGGCAGCTCTCTCCAACATTATCAAATACCATGACGCCGCAAGACTGGCTCACATCACAGCATGGGGAGATCGCTCATCTTCCAGTAAATGGCTCAATATAGAGCAAAGTTCGATTCTGTCAGACGTTACACTTGACAAGTTGTTGTGGATTCCTATACATGTTAGGAATTGTAACATATGCCAGAATTATATAGTTCACGCTAATCTTAGGCTCTGGGACAAAATCTGACATTCAGCTGGGGTCTTGCAGCACCCCTCCCCGATCCATCCTGTCTCTGACCTGCTGCGAGCATTACCAAATTCACACCCTGAGTGGTGGGAATCACAGGGATTCCGAGTAATCACTGATCTCTGTGTTGGAGATTCCTGCATGTCAGTAGTCGCATTTCAAAATAAATTCCTGGATAGACCACTAATCCAGTTTGAGTTCCTCAGGCTCACAAGCTTTTTACGATCCTGGGGATTTTTAAGTGCTTACTGGGAATGGAGATGGTATATTGCTGCTCGTACCCCTCGACTCTTCTCCCTTGCTTTTACGGATATTCTTTACTCTCCTGTTTTTTGCAAAACCCCATATATTAATCAATGGGAGAGAGCTCTCAGGTTTGAGGCTTCAGAGGAGTCATGGTCTAGAGTAGTCCTTCACACTAAAAAAGCAATCCATAATGTCTCTTACATGGAATTATTTTATAAACTCTTAACTCAGTGACATTTTACCCCACTTCGTTTATTCCAGATCTCACGTTCTCACTCTCCGCTATGTTGTAGGGGATGTGAACAAATTGGGACAGCAGCCCATATCTGGTGGGAGTGCACCAAAATCCAAAAGCTATGGACCAAGGTCCTGTTATGCAGCAGAATATTTGGCATACAGTGGGGGGGTCATCCTCAAAAGGGTCTCTTCCATATGTTCCCTGAGAAGCTCCCGACTCATGTTCTTAACTTCTGTGTTTATCTGTTCACCACTGTTAAATTGGCTATGGCCAGGTCTTGGCGACAGCCCAAGGGCCCAGGGTGGTCCCAGGTTCTGGCAATCATGGCTCAGATGGAATCCATGGAGAGTCCTATCTTCGCTACTAACCACAAGATCGAGATTCATTGCATGAGCTGGGAGCTTTGGAGACAGAGTTTGATGCCAGGGGATACACCTAATGAGTGACTTAGACTTTAGGGTCAACTTCAATCCTACACTGCCCAATACCTCACCCCCTCTCACACACATTTTTTGTGGGGAATCGAGGGAACAACCGAAAAGAGACAGATGAACATTAGAAAGAAAAAGAAAGAAAATGTTTTATTTTTTTTTACCACCTTTCCCCATTCTTCTCCTTCTTCCTTATCTCTTTCTTCTTTGACCTTCTTTCTTTCCCACCCCCTATTCTTTCTACCTATCAGACCTAGGGGGGCGCTCTCCAGTCTTTAGGATGCTCATCTACTTGAGGGAGTAGTAACCCCTTATTGACAACTGGTGGCAGTTACTGCTACTTTTCTTTGAATCACTATACGGCACAGCTTATTGTTCACTCCTCCCTATATGTTATTAACCCCTTAATGACCACAGCACTTTTCCATTTTCTGTCCGTTTGGGACCAAGGCTATTTTTACATTTTTGCGGTGTTTGTGTTTAGCTGTAATTTTCCTCTTGCTCATTTACTGTACCCACACATATTATATACCGTTTTTCTCGCCATTAAATGGACTTTCCAGAGATACCATTATTTTCATCATATCTTATAATTTATTTTAAAAAAAAATATAAAATATGAGAAAAAAATGGAAAAAAAAACACTTTTTCTAACTTTGACCCCCAAAATCTGTTACACATCTACAACCCCCAAAAAACACCCATGCTAAATATTTTCTAAATTTTGTCCTGAGTTTAGAAATACCCAATGTTTACATGTTATTTGCTTTTTTTGCAAGTTATAGGGCCATAAATACAAGTAGCACTTTGCTATTTCCAAACCATTTTATTCAAGATTAGCGCTAGTAACATTGGGACACTGATATCTTTCAGGAATCCCTGAATATCCCTTGACATGTATATATTTTTTTTTAGAAGACATCCCAAAGTATTGATCTAGGCCAATTTTGGTATATTTCATGCCGCCATTTCACCGATAAATGCGATTAAATACAAAAAATCGTTCACTTTTTCACAAACTTTCGGTTTCTCACTGAAATTATTTACAAACAGCTTGTGCAATTATGGCATAAATGGTTGTAAATTTTTCTCTGGGATCCCCTTTGTTCAGAAATAGCAGACATATATGGCTTTGGCATTGCTTTTTGGTAAATAGAAGGCCGCTAAATGCCGCTGTGCACCACACGTGTATTATGCCCAGCAGTGCAGGGGTTAATTAGGGAGCTTGTAGGGAGCTTGTAGGGTTAATTTTAGCTTTAGTGTAGTGTAGCAGACAACCCAAAGTATTGATCTAGGCCCATTTTGGTATATTGCATGCCACCATTTCACCGCCAAATGCGATCAAATAAAAAAAAAAGTTCCCTTTTTCACAAACTTTTTGTTTCTCACTGAAATTATTTACAAACAGCTTGTGCAATTATGGCATAAATGGTTGTAAATTTTTCTCTGTGATCCCCTTTGTTCAGAAATAGCAGACACATATGGCTTTGGCGTTGCTTTTTGGTACTTAGGCCGCTAAATGCGCATCACACGTATTATGGCTAGCAGTGAAGGGGTTAATTAGGTAGCTTGTAGGGAGCTTGCAGGGTTAATTTTAGCTTTAGTGTAGAGCTTAGCCTCCCACCTGAAACATCAGACCCCCTGATCCCTCCCAAACAGCTCTCTTCCCTCCCCCACCCCACAATTGTCCCCGCCATCTTAAGTACTGGCAGAAACTCTGCCAGTACTAAAATAAAAGCTATATTTGGGCTTTTTTTTTTTTTTTAAGAAAAGGCATATTTACATATGCTGCTCTGTAGGACCCCCCTTTAGCCCCCAACCTGACTGATCCCCCACCAAACAGCTCTCTAACTCTCCCCCTCTGCCTTAATGGCCGCCATCTTGGGTACTGGCAGCTGTCTGCCAGTACCCAGTTTAGAATAAAATTGCTGATATTTTTTGTTTTCTCCCCTTTTCTGTAGTGTAGCTCCCTGCCCCACCAAAGACCAACCCCCCACCCCCTCCTAGATACTTCCGATTTATATATATATATTTAATTTAAATACCCCTTTCTCAAACTTTTGAAAGTTACAGTTTCTGTAGTGTAGCGTTCCCACCCGCTCCCGCCCCGTGCACGCCCGCGCGCCCGTGCGCGCCCCCATCGGCCCTGCCCCCGATCCCGCCCCCCTCTACATTACCGGGCCCATCGATGGCCGCCCACCCGCCTCCCAAGTCGGCTCCCACCCACCAACGATACCGGCCATCGATGTCCGGTGCAGAGAGGGCCACAGAGTGGCTCTCTCTGCATCGGATGGCCATCTAGAGTTATTGCAGGATGCCTCCATATCGAGGCATCACTGCAATAACCGGAAAGCAGCTGGAAGCGAGCAGGATCGCTTCCAGCTGCTTTCCACACCGAGGACGTGCAGGGTACATCCTCAGGCGTTAACTGCCTTTTTTTTGAGGACGTACCCTGCACGTCCTCGGTCGTTAAGGGGTTAAATTGCATATTGACTGGTTGGCACTAAACTGTTTTGAATAGAGAAATACTCTTTTCTTCCTTGAAGGGTTCTTCTAGGTATTCCCACGTGCGTGTTGTATCGAATTAAAGAACCTCTCCATACTATTATTGTATTATTTTCATATCTCATATGAACCTTTGTGAACGACACTCAAAGTACTGTATTTCTTTTATTTTTTGCCATTGCCTTTTGTATTTTTGTATTTTATTTTTTGAAAATCATTAAAAACTCATAAAAAAAAAAATGGGAGTCAGTTGCATTTGGCGCCAAACGGTATACGCCCAGGACCAACACCAGGGTGTCACAGGCCTTTGTAATTTCCTTTAAGTAAACACAAAACACAGAAATGGAACACACTCTCATACTGGACAGGGTACACATCCTAAGTCACTGTGAACCCCACAGCCCTGAACACTTACAGACAGCTACACAGTTCCCAGCAACCTAGGCAGTTAACCCGTGAGCAGCCTGGGTGACAGACCCAATGGGAAAGTTACAAAAATTATTAACACAACACACAGAAAACCTGGCACTGACTAGGGTACTAAAGACGCATGCTCTAGAGTTCCTATAAACCTATTAGGTTTACTTTTCAACACAGGATACTAACAGTGAATTTCATAACAGAAGTAAATCTTTTTTTTTTTTAATTCCTTGCTCTAGACAAAATTAAACTGTCATGATTCAGATAGGGCATGTCATTTTAATCAACTTTCCAAATTTCTTTGATCATCAAATTTGCTTTGTTCTCTTAATATTCTTACTTGAAAGCTAAATCTAGGTATGCCCATATGCTAATTTCTAAGCCCTTTGAAGGCCACCTCTTTTCTGAATGCATTTGACAGATTTTCACAGCTAGAGGGCATTAGTTCATGTGTGCTGTATAGATAATATTGTGCTCACGCCCATGGAGTTACTTATGAGAGGGCAATGATTGGCTAAAATGCAAGCCTGTCACAAGAACTGGGGATAGTCTGCAGAGGCTTAGATACAAGGTAATCACAGAGGTAAAACATATATTAATATAATTGTGTTGGTTATGCAAGACTGGGGAATGGGTAATAAAGGGATAATCTATGTTTTTAAAACTGGAAAAAATCTGGAGTAGACTGTCCCTTTAATGAACAGTAAAGTAACTGATGCAATTAGTCACTTTTAATAAATGATACTAAGAGAATGAAGTAAATTTGATAGAAGAAAATGTAAAATGTTGTATTAAAGTTTATGCTCTATCTCAATTATGTAAAAAAAATTGTGTTTTATGTCCCTTTTAGTTTAACAATAAATTCTATTGCTTTGTGTTATTAGAATCTAACATTTAAACTTAAACAGGGCAATACTCTTACCATCCTAATAATGTTTAATTATGTGCACAGCATTCTGTTTATACCAGTAATTTCCATATATTTTACGGAGCAAATATCCCCAATTGCTCTTCTCTAAAATGTTACCAGAGGCTAGACAGAAAACATAACAGGAAATATGGACTTTTTAATGTCAATAATGGCCTCATTTTGTACCAAAATCCTGATAAATAAATAATTTATTCATATGAAAGTTGGCATTGATTTTTGCATAATATTTGTACTATTGAAATGAAAGTTTGTTTGCACAAATGTATATGCAGGCATATGAGATATGAGATATAGGTAATAGGATTGCCAACTTTTTTTGAACAAAATAAGGGAGACTAGGGAATTAACAAATTTCAAGCAGGAAATCGACAAATAATACAGTAGTTACTGAAAAATAAACACTTTATTTTTAAATTTTATACAGTTTGGTACAATAAAATCTTGATAAAGATCATCTTTATTCACACAGTCTAACTTAATGCATTCGACAACTCTCTGCAAATCCATTAGTTCTATTTCTCATTTAAGGCACAGTGGGAGTAAAGATATTAAACCGTCAGATACGTCAACATTAATAACTATGGCCTTGATCACAATCTACTGTCCCTTTAAAGGAACACTAAAAACGAAATACATTTCAACTGTGAAATGCAAACCATCCAACTGTGATGTTCATTTGATAATCATATTTATTTTAAAAACATCAAAATAGAATCTTGTCAAAATCAGAATGTAAGCCAGTGAATGATTGGTAGCTATGAAGCATGAGTATGTAAAGTTATAAATCAGTGGATCTATCAGAAATTAACATAAAGCCTCACGTTAGGCATAACATGCCATAATACTATGGGCTAGATTACAAGTGGCGCACTATTTAGCTTTTTCGCTCGAGTGTAAACGTCGCTAGAAGTAAGCTTTTTGCTCGTGTTGGGTAGCGAGCATATTACAAGTTAAAAAGTTTGCAAGCGAATGAAACTCGACGCGCAATAACCATAGGACTTAGAATATTGCGACCGTGTTAAATTATTCTCCCATAGAGTAACAAAAAAAACTAACACTTTTCGATGGCCCACTAGCCAGACAGGAGTAATTAGTATTTCACATTCCAATGTTCTTCACATGCAGAAAAATATTATTATGATTGTAAATATATATTTCTAAATATATATGTATATACCAATACTTATATATCTAATGCTATTGATATTAGAGATGTGCATTCGTTTCCGTATGAATGCACATTCGTCACAAAAATTAGATTTTTATTTTTTAATAAAAGGAATATTTGAACTAATTCGCCAACGAAAAGGAAAAAATATTTACGAAAATCGTAAGTATTCATTTGTTTGCTTTAATTTTTAAGGGGTTAATACCTAAACATGCTCTCCAGAGCATATAAAGGAAAGTGTTGTAGCTATAGGTGAACTTTTCACCTGTAGCGTTGAAACATTTACATTTATTTTAATTAAAGCTGTTTTACAAAAAATCAGAATTCGTTTCATTTTAAACTAAATAAATACCGAATAGTGTAGCCACCGAATATTCGGGGAAATGAATTTTCCTGAATATTTGGAATGAAAATTTAGTCTGAAACAAAATTTTCTTGGCTGTACATCTCTTATTGATATATGGGTATTAGACATGTGCATGGCGAAAAAATTCGGTTCGGATCGATTCGGAATTTTTCGAAGTTCGGTTCGGATCGATTAGAATTTGGAAAATTCTGAATCGATTCGTTTCGGATTCATTCGGATTCGAAGAAATTCGTCTGGATTCGGTTCGGTTCGGAAATTCGGCATTTCGGTAAGTGTTAGGTGGGATTAGACTAGTATTATACTATCTATTAGGTGTTAACCTAACATGCTGTACAATACTAGTGTAATCCAATGGCCATCCAAATTTACGAATCGATTCAAACTAATTCGGTTTGATTCGGAAAATTCGGCGGAATTTTAATTCGGAAATTCGGTTCGATACGAATCTCCGAATTTTCCGAATTTTCCGAATTTCCGAATCGAACCGAATCGCACATATCTAATGGGTATTGATATCTATTTTAAATTATCAGATACATATAGAAATATATTATATCTATATATTTAATCATAACATTTTTAATTTTTTATATGTGAAGAACATTGAACTGTGAAATATGTACATTAAATATACAGTAAAACACATAAATACATATGTAAACATATATGCATATATATCTATGCATACATACACATATTTAGACATATAGGTATACTGATTGCCATTCCTCTAGTGTACTAGGCAGACAAACGTACCTTGAAAACACTATTAACAGTTCCTTTAAAACTCATCCCCACTACAACCCTAGACACGGACTGAAATGACCTTGTAGCAAAAAAGTGAAGAGACTCAAGTAGTTTGAGAATTCCTGGTACAGCCCATGTCTATCATGTTAAAGATTCCAGAACTTTACTCAGATCATTGTACAGTGCCAGGATAGACTCTTTGTACGCTGGATGATCTCAAGCTATATGATTCGCTCATCTCTTTTTATAGCAACAGAGCTATCAATAACAGTATCTCTCTGTTTCGTGTAGCAGGCCTGAATGCTAACGCAAACCCATGGTAGTAAAGCGTTTCACCTATGACATATTCTACTTGCTGTACAATAGCTTTTAAGATGCCAAATCTAAAATTGTAGGATGACAACGAGAATAACAACTTTGAAACTGGCTGCAAACATCTTATAATTACTGCAGTTTCATAATAAATTAACAAGGTTTGTAAGAACATTCATTTTAATAAATTAACAGTTTGCTGCAACTGTTTTTTTAATGAGAGAGAGAGAGAGAGAGAGAGAAAAAAAAAATAAAAAAAAAAAAAAAATAAAAAAAAAATATATAATATATAAAATAAAAATATATATATCACATCACGGCCCGTGTTAACGGGCTTTAGGACTAGTCCATATATATTTGAAGACTTATGAACTAGAAATGTTTATTATGGAAAAAGATTTTCTTTCATTTCATCCAAAGTGAGTGTACAGGGTCTGCCAAATTGATGTTATTTGTTTGCTAACAGAAAGTTTTTTTAATTTTGTATGTGGAGCAGCTAGACAGCAGCTAACTTAAATAATGCAAATTAAGTAGCTAGAGCTACTGCTACAAGCCAGCAGCAGCAAAAACATTTTTTTTTTTTATGGATTCAGGATTGCTAAAAACAAAAGTAAAGCTTGCATGCTTGGCTGACACCGGAATCAATCAACTGCTGATCACATTGCTACATCACTATTAAATAGTGTAAAACTATAAATTTACTTCCAATGTACTTCTTTTATCACATTTTCACAGTCTTTTGTACGCACACTTTCTGAAGCACTCCTACTGAGCATGTGCAAGAGTTGTTCACAGTGTATACATAAATGAGTCTGTGATTGGCTGATGGCTGTCACATAAAACAAGGGGTAGTTAATTAAAGTCAATTTCGAAATTTGTCAAGAAAAAAACTGCTGATGTTCTGGAGTTCAAAGTAAATGTTACTGTGTTGTGTTTATTATGCATTTATTGATGATGCAATTCCACTGTATTTAATGGTCCTTTAATGTTTAAATATTTTGTTTGATATTCAAATGTAGCTTTCAATATTCAGATTCTACATTAAATAAAAGGAAAACAAACTTAAAAAAAAAAAATGAATGAGGAAACATTCCACATTTGTTTGGATTGAAAAAATGTGTCCAACATTCATTCAGTTTAATAAATACACTGAGAACTTGGCCACACTTACTACGAAACAAATATATTTTTATTGCTAGTTACACACAAAATAAATGTTTTCAATTAGTGAGGATTTGCCACCATATATGATTTATCAAGAACTCTTAATTGAAACAATCATTTTAAGAAATCAAGCATTTTTGAAAGATTAAACATCTATTTAAAAGGACATTAAAGTCAGAATGAAAGTTTTATGATTCAGATACAGCATAGGGTTTTACAAAACTTTCTCATATACTTCTATTATCAAATGTGCACATTTATTTATATGCACACTTTCTGAGGCTCCAGCTCCTACTGAGCATGTGCAAAAGTGTAAAGTATATACGTATATGCATTTTGTGATTGGCTGATGTTTGTCACATGACGCCCCAAAGTTGCATCAGCAGCTTAATTAATACGTGTGTTTATATATATCTCCATGGTCTGCACTCTCACTTAACCCCTTGAGTGCTAACGACGGCTCCGAGCAGTCGCAAATTGTCTCAGTCAGGTGCTAATGACAGCTCAGAGCCCTTGCTAGCACTCTCCCACCTTGAGGGAGATCTGGGGGCTCCCACTCGCTCCTACCCCTGCAATCGGGCCTGTATAGTGACAGGCATCGCCAGGGCTTCACATTTTGCGCGGTGACGTCACGAGTAATGATCACCGTGCAACTTTATTTAAAAATCTCAATGACAAGTATAGGGAAAGGGGTCATGCTGTTTAGAAGCCTATGGGCCGTGTGAACTGCTAGTGCAATGCCGCCCCCTGCAGATTCGCGGCCAATCGGCCGCTAGCAGGGGGTGTCAATCAACCCAATCATATTCGATCTGGTTGAATTGCAGCAAAGTCTGTCCACCTCCACAGAGCAGGCGGACAGGTTATGGAGCAGCGGTCTTTAGACCGCTGCTTTATAACTGGTGTTTCTGGCGAGTCTGAAGTCTCGCCAGAAACACAGGGCTTCAAGCTCCACACAGAGTTTGATAGATATGCCCCTGTATCTCAGGCATCTAAGCAGCTACAGACCCCCAAGACCCACCGTTGGAAAGGTAATTGGCTAACCTTTCCCATGGTATAAGTCTTGGGGATCTGAAAAAAATAATAAAAAAGTTAAAAATATATATATTTAAAAAAATACAATATAAAAAAAACTCTCAAATCAGCTCAGTCAGCACCCAGGTGGGAAAGTGCTTAGCACTCAAAGGGTTAAATAGGGGCAACAATATTTATATCTATTATGTATCAATTTACTAAATTTCCTACCACATGAACTATTGAACTTCTGAATAGTATTTTTTAACACCAACGTGGACATTCACAAATAAAAGTGACATTTGAAAAACGGAAATAACATTTGATTACCGAATTTTAATGGATTTTCATTCTTATCAATATTCGGTTGTCCAAAAGGAAAGTCCACAGGACTATTCATTCTATCAAGCGAATTGCACTTTCACCACATTCACCTATCCCTAATCACTTAACGTCCATAATACGTTCTGTGAAATAGGACTTTATGTGATCTGGACATTGTATGAACACCATACTATATTCGTACTTGGCAAAGTTATATGGGATAATGTAATGTACTTGTATTGACTAAATATTGGTTTTGCTGTGTTTGGGAGCCATGATGCACTTCACAGTAATGTATTTTCAAAACATAAAATTACACAGAGATAACATTACAGCACTTAAGAGACGCACGAGTCACAAAGTTTGATACTGCCCCACACATAGAAACATAGAATTTGACGGTAGATAAGACTAAAAATGGCACAGAGCCCTTGCTAGCACTCTCCAACCTTGAGGGAGATCTGGGGGCTCCCACCCGCTCCTACTCCGGCGATTGGGCCTGTATAGTGACAGGCATCGCCGGGGCTTCACATTTTGCTCGGTGAAGTCACTCGCAATGACATGATGACGTCACCGTGCAACTTTATTTAAAAAATCACAATGACAAGTATAGGGAAAGGGGGCATGCTGCTTAGAAGCCTATGGGGCCTTGTGAACTGCAGATGCAATGCCGCCCCCCGCAGATTCACGGCCAATCGGCCGCTAGCAGGGGGTGTCAATCAACCAATGAACACCATACTATATTCGTACTTGGCAAAGTTATATGGGATAACGTAATGTACTTGTATTGACTAAATACTGGTTTTGCTGTGTTTGGGAGCCATGATGTACTTCACAATAATGTATTTTCAAAACATAAAATTACACAGAGATAACATTACAGCACTTAAGAGACGCACGAGTCACAAAGTTTGATACTGCCCCACACATAGATACATAGAATTTAACGGTAGATAAGACTCAAAATGTTACTTTTTTCCTTGGATAGCCTTATGCATGTTTGAATTCCTTTACAGTCATTGGAGTCAATTTATTATAGTGCGAGTGGACATGATACGATGTAGCGTATCATGTCCGCTGCACATACGCTGTCGGCATTTATCATTGCACCAGCAGTTCTTGTGAAGGCTGGTGCAATACGCCCCCTGCAGATTTGCGGGCAATTGGCCGCTAGCAGAGGGTGTCAATCAACCCGATCGTATTCGATCGGGTTGATTTCTGTCCACAGCCTCAGAGCAGGCGAACAGGTTATGGAGCAACTGTCTTTAGATCGCTGCTTCATAACTTCGGTTTCCAGCAAGCCTGAATGCTCGCCGGAAACACAGGGCATCAAGGTCCATACGGAGCGTGATAAATATGCCCCTTTGTGTTTACCACCTCAAATGGAAGTTTATTCCATGAATTTACCCCCCTTTCTCTAAAAAAATGCTTCCTCAAATTTCTCCTGAATCTGCTACCTTCTAACTTTAGATTGTGACCCCTTGTTTTGCCATTTATTTTATTGTGAAAAATGCTTTCAGGTTCTACTTTACTACGATTTGAAACATACACTGTGATATTAAGACATATGGACTGGATTACAGATTATATATTTACTTTACCATTATACGCTTGGCACAATCACTGTGTACTGTATTGCTTTCACTATGTCTGTTTACGTCCGCTATGCCAGACCTGTTATCACCTTATGGGACCACGGATGTATATGTGGATAGATGTTGTCTAAACAGACGTTATGTGTTGCACACCTGTGTGTGTATAAATATAGATAGATAGATGATAGATAGATATATAGAAAGATAGATCATTGTATGTGTCTACCAAATAAACAAAGTACTAGAAGGGGTTTTAATTAATTTGAACATAAAATTATACTTACTGTTCAGTAACTTTAAAGTTTTACATGGAATAAAATCGTAAGGCAACAATGAGACCAGTAAAACTTTGTCATTGTTCGGAAGGGATACAAGTTAGCTTTTGCAGTCAACCAATTTATTTTCATTAATTCTGACCTCAGGAAAATACAGGTCATTCTGTTGGCAGGTAATAAGAGCTAATCTGTTACTGAATGAGTAATTAAATGTGAGGCTTTATATATTTTTGTAATGGGCTGACAGCAGTTTTCAGCTTTACGCTGTACAGTTGCTGCAATCAGCATAGTGACGGTATTTAATTCTAATTGACAAGTTTATATGAAGTTAAATGACAGAATCTTGAAACCTTCAACTTCACCAGATGTTAAAGAGCAGGTCTGGATTTTATTTAAACGAAAACTGGTTTTAATACATTAAAAAAAAAGGAGAAGCACTTGTGGGTCAAAATTAAAGGGATATGAAGCACAATAATTTTCTTTTGTGATTCAGACTGAACATACAAATACAAGTTAAAAAAAAAAAAGAAATTTACTTCTATTATCAGATTTGCCTCGATTCCATGGTATTCTTTGTTGAACAGATACCTAGGTAGGTATCTGGAGCACTGCATGGTAGGAAATAGTGTTCATGCAAATGGATAACATTCTTGCAAAACTGCTGCAATATACTGCTTCAGACATGTGCACAGTCCTGAGCTTCCATACCTGCTTTTCAACAAAAGATAACAAGAGAATGAAGCAAATTTGATCATAGAAAAAAATTAGAAAGCTGTTTAAAATTGCATGCTCTATCTAAATCATGAATGAAAACTTTTGGGTTTCATGTCCCTTTAAATAAATATCATCTATACTAAAAGGTATGCTATAGCTTTTAAAACAACTGTCATTCACTCTTTAAAGGGATATGAAGCCCAAAAAAATATTTTGTGATTCAAACAGAGCATACCATTTTAAAAATGTTTCCAATTTATTTCTATTATCAAATTTGCTTCTTTCCCATTATAGTTTGTGTTAAAGAGATACCTAGGTAGGCATCTGAAGCACTACATGGTAGGAAATACCATATGGAAAACATTCTTGCAAAGCTGCTGTCATATAGTTCTCCTAAGCATACTACCCTGGGTTTCAACAAAAGATACCAAGAGAACGAAGAAAAATTGGTAATAGAAGTAAATTAGAAAGTTAAGTTAAAATTGCATGCTCTATCTGAATCATGAAACAAAACAATGCGCGTTTCATTTCCCTTTAATTCATCTTTATTCTTTGAATGATGTATAAATGAATACTTTCCCCTTTTTTGATTTACTTAACAACATACATAAGTAGTTAAAACTTTTAATTTTTTGTAAGAAAGTTTAATTTTTTGTAAGAAATGTATTACTATGTTGTCTATATTTCAATCAATATAGTGATTACTAGACACAAAAATATGTTTGTGGAAGAAGTGTTCAATAAGAATTGTTTTAAATATATATACATTTAGTATAAGAAATGTTATAGCTAGAACTTTTTTTAATATAGACATTGGTAGATTGGCACAAGCACAATATGACTTGCTATGGTATTGCTGACCAGTCTCACTCAGTTAGCCTTATTACTATTATTGTTATTTTCTGTCCCTTTAATTAACCTCTAAGCAGTGCACAACCATAATAAACTTCATATTCACAGAATACCAGAAAGCTTGATTTTACTCTCAAAAATCTTATTTAGAAAAACAAGTTTATCTATTTATAAGTATCTCTAAATAAGTGTGTGAATTTTCCAGTTTCATAGATCCTTGCAGGCTCTTTACTTGATATAGGTTATATTCCAATGAAAATTATTTCACTACCTAGGGTTATTGCTAAACTAATGGATTATCATTTGTTTGTGAAAGTTTGTTAATAAAGTTAATGTAGTAGCTAGTGCTACTGCTAGAATGAAGTAGCAACAATAAAAAAGAGGATTAAAAAAAAACAAATTGTGGTTAGGATTGTCAAGACCAAAAGTGAAGTTTATATACTTATTAGCTGACACTGCAATCAATCAACTGCCATGGACATTGCTGGATCACTATAGAATACTGTAGATCTGAACACTTTCCACCTGCAGAAAAGCCTTCCCAGCCTCTAATGGAATGGTTTTAACTTCCTGAACAAAGGAACACAATTTTATTGAACCATCATTTGTTCCTTCATGTATTCTTTAAAAGGGTTGCTTTATATACTTCTTTATATTCATTTGAATTAAGTAAATATAAAATAAATGAGGATATATTCTGGAAAAATATAGATGTCCCATCAAATCCAACCTCAAGGAAAGAGATAGTAAAGACTATTAATTCTGTTCTTAATAATAAAGCGGACAGGCCAGACAGTTTATAGAAAATGAATAATCCATTTGATGCACATGACGAGCTAAGCACATCTAGCACATTGTGAGCCTTTTCATAATGCATATGGATATCCAATCAAAAACTTTTTTCCGCGGCCCCCTGCCCTACAGGCTGGTAATCGTTGGTGGCCTATTGGGCGGCTCTCCGCGACTTTATGGGGCTGAACCAGGTGCACCGGTAGCTGCAAGGGTGAAGGATGAGGAGAGGTTTTTTTTCAAAACCCTCAATCTCAGCTCCCTTAGCAGCTCCAAGACCTTCATTTTAAAAAGAATCCCCTGCTCTTTCAAATGGTTGTGGTCTTGGAGCAGTACTAGAAAGTAAATGTTTCGAAAATAAAGTAAAAGAAGTCCCTCTCTTAAAAATATATAGATATTGTCTGTACAGTCAGGTGATGACTGTGGTAACAGTGAACACCTTCCAAGAAAAAAAGGTGTGTTTATTTCTGCACTGCACAATGGGGCATCTCTAATCTATATTTTATCCACAAAAAGCCTGTATGGCCCTTTATTTAACATGTGGCTTCTCTTGATGACAATTTAGTAAAGGAATCACAGTAACAGCAGTGGTCACTGCTGCGCCATTTTCAAAGTTATTTACTAAAACCTACGCACCAATTATACATTTGTATTACAATTTTTGACGCAGCTATCTCACATGCAATGAATTATAAATATAATAATGGCATACATAATTTGTGTGGGTCACAAACTGAAATTTGACTACAATAGGGTTTAAAATGTAGGTAGCAAAAAAATCTCAAAATTGGCTTATTACTAACGTGATAAAAGGCTTAATAGCAAAAGGGTTAAAGATCACTTGGTCCCAGTGAAATTATTTTTCAAATTCAATAAAACCATCTTACTATTTCTCTCAAGCAAATATTATTCTTATAGCTAGACTAAAAAAAAAAAATTACAGTTTTAATCACCATATTGTCCAATATCTCTTTTGAACGTTGATTATAAAATTCTTATGAAAATTCTTGCAGACAGACATAAATATATTTTAGCACAACTGATTTACCAAGACTTAGTTGGTTTTGTTCAGGCTTGTTCAGCAGCTACAAATATGAGGAGGATTTTATATTTAATATCAAAACATTTGGTCGATCATAAAAAACAGTATGTTCATTCCCACTTAGATGCCCTTTTGATTTAATTTGATGCTGAAAAGGGCCTTTTATAGGGTAGTGTAGCACCACTTGTTTAAAGTTTTAGGTCAATTTAATTTTGTAGGACTACTTTTTAAATGTATTCAAAACTTGTATTTGTCAGGATGGGTCAATGATTTTTCCTCAAACAGATTGGAACTTAATATGGGCACTTGGCAAGGGTGTCCACTGTCTCCTTTATTATTTAACCTTTTGTTGGAACTTTTAACATGAAAATGAAGAAGTATATTTAATAAATCACAGAGGGATGTCAAGGAGCTTCTGACAGAGAAACTCAGGAACATGAGATAGCAGTGAGTATGTGAAGCTGTAGGTGTCAGAGAAACTTAGGAACAAGAGATAGCAGCGTGTAGGTAAAGCTGTAGCTAACAGATAATCTCAGGAACACAAGATAGCAGTATGTAGGTAACGATTTAGCTAACAGAGAAACTCAGGAACACAAGAAAGCAGTGTGTAGGTAAAGCTGTAGCTACCAAAGAAACTTAGGAACATGAGATAACAGCGTGTAGGTAAAGCTGTAGCGGCCAGAGAATTTCAGGGACAAGATAGCAGTGTATAGGTAAAGCTTTAGCTACTAGTAAAATTCAGGGACATGAGATAGCAGTGTGTAGGTAAAGCTGTAATGGACAGAGAAACTCCGGGACACAAGATAGCAGTCTGTAGGTAAAACTATAGCAGACAGATAAACTCAGGGATATGAGATAGCAGTATGTAGGTAAAGCTGTACCAGACAGAGAAACTCAGGGACACAAGATAGCAGTGTATAGGTAAGGCTGTAGCTAACACAGGAACTCAGGAACACAAGATAACAGTGTGTAGGTAAAGCTGTAGCAGACAGAGAAACTCAGGGACACAAGATAACAGTGTGTAGGTAAAGCTGTAGCAGACAGAGAAAATCAGGGACAAGATAGCATTGTGTAGGTAAAGCTTTAGCTACCAGAGAAATTCAGGGATACAAGATAGCGGTATGTAGGTAAAGCTGAAGCTGACAGCAAAACTCAGGAAAACAAGATAGCAGTCTATAGGTAAAGCTGTAGATGACAGAGAAACATAAGATAGCAGTGTGTAAATAAAGCTGTAGCTAACACTGGAGTTTAGGAACACAAGATAGCTGTGTGTAGATAAAGCTTTTGCTAACACAGGAACTCAGGAACACAAGATAGCAGTGTGTAGAGAAAGCTGAAGCTAACACAAGAACTAAGTAACACGAGATAGCAGTGTGTAGGTAAAGCTGTAACTAATAGAGAAACTCAGGAACACAAGATAGCAGTGTGTAGGTAAAGCTGTAGCTAACACAGGAACTCAGGAACACAAGATAGCAGTGTGTAGGTAAAGCTGTAGCTAACACAGGAACTCAGGAACACAAGATAGCAGTGTGTAGGTAAAGCTGTAGCTAATAGTGAAACTCAGGAATACAAGATAGCAGTGTGTAGGTAAAGCTGTAGCTAATAGAGAAACTCAGGAACACAAGATAGCAGTGTGTAGGTAAAGCTGTAGCTAATAGTGAAACTCAGGAACACACAATAGCAGTGTGTAGGTAAAGCTGTAGCTAATAGAGAAACTCAGGAACACAAGATAGCAGTGTGTAGGTAAAGCTGTAGCTAATAGTGAAACTCAGGAACACAAGATAGCAGTGTGTAGGTAAAGCTGTAGCTAATAGTGAAACTCAGGAATACAAGATAGCAGTGTGTAGGTAAAGCTGTAGCTAACAGTGAAACTCAGGAATACAAGATAGCAGTGTGTAGGTAAAGCTGTAGCTAATAGTGAAACTCAGGAATACAAGATAGCAGTGTGTAGGTAAAGCTGTAGCTAACAGAGAAACTCAGGAACACAAGATAGCAGTGTGTAGGTAAAGCTGTAGCTAACAGTGAAACTCAGGAATACAAGATAGCAGTGTGTAGGTAAAGCTGTAGCTAACAGAGAAACTCAGGAACACAAGATAGCAGTTTGTAGGTAAAGCTGTAGCTAATAGAGAAACTCAGGAACACAAGATAGCAGTGTGTAGGTAAAGCTGTAGCTAATAGAGAAACTCAGGAACACAAGATAGCAGTTTGTAGGTAAAGCTGTAGCTAATAGAGATACTCAGGAACACAAGATAGCAGTGTGTACGTAAAGCTGTAGCTAATAGTGAAACTCAGGAACATAAGATAGCAGTTTGTAGGTAAAGCTGTAGCTAATAGAGAAACTCAGGAACACAAGATAGCAGTTTGTAGGTAAAGCTGTAGCTAATAGAGAAACTCAGGAACACAAGATAGCAGTGTGTAGGTAAAGCTGTAGCTAATAGAGAAACTCAGGAACACAAGATAGCAGTTTGTAGGTAAAGCTGTAGCTAATAGAGATACTCAGGAACACAAGATAGCAGTGTGTACGTAAAGCTGTAGCTAATAGTGAAACTCAGGAACATAAGATAGCAGTGTGTAGGTAAAGCTGTAACTAATAGAGAAACTCAGGAACACAAGATAGCAGTGTGTAGGTAAAGCTGTAACTAATAGTGAAACTCAGGAACACAAGATAGCAGTGTGTAGGTAAAGCTGTAACTAATAGTGAAACTCAGGAACACGAGATAGCAGTGTGTAGGTAAAGCTGTAGCTAATAGAGAAACTCAGGAACACAAGATAGCAGTGTGTAGGTAAAGCTGTAACTAATAGAGAAACTCAGGAACACAAGATAGCAGTGTGTAGGTAAAGCTGTAGCTAACAGACAAAACTCAGGAACACAAGATAGCAGTGTGTAGGTAAAGCTGTAGCTAATAGAGAAACTCAGGAACACAAGATAGCAGTGTGTAGGTAAAGCTGTAACTAACAGAGAAACTCAGGAACATAAGATAGCAGTGTGTAGGTAAAGCTGTAACTAATAGAGAAACTCAGGAACACAAGATAGCAGTGTGTAGGTAAAGCTGTAACTAATAGAGAAACTCAGGAACACAAGATAGCAGTGTGTAGGTAAAGCTGTAACTAATAGAGAAACTCAGGAACACAAGATAGCAGTGTGTACGTAAAGCTGTAGCTAATAGAGAAACTCAGGAACACAAGATAGCAGTGTGTAGGTAAAGCTGTAACTAATAGAGAAACTCAGGAACACGAGATAGCAGTGTGTAGGTGAAGCTGTAACTAATAGTGAAACTCAGGAACACAAGATAGCAGTGTGTACGTAAAGCTGTAGCTAATAGAGAAACTCAGGAACACAAGATAGCAGTGTGTAGGTAAAGCTGTAACTAATAGAGAAACTCAGGAACACGAGATAGCAGTGTGTAGGTAAAGCTGTAACTAATAGTGAAACTCAGGAACACAAGATAGCAGTGTGTACGTAAAGCTGTAGCTAATAGTGAAACTCAGGAACACAAGATAGCAGTGTGTACGTAAAGCTGTAGCTAATAGAGAAACTCAGGAACACAAGATAGCAGTGTGTACGTAAAGCTGTAGCTAATAGAGAAACTCAGGAACACAAGATAGCAGTGTGTAGGTAAAGCTGTAACTAATAGTGAAACTCAGGAACACAAGATAGCAGTGTGTACGTAAAGCTGTAGCTAATAGAGAAACTCAGGAACACAAGATAGCAGTGTGTAGGTAAAGCTGTAACTAATAGAGAAACTCAGGAACACGAGATAGCAGTGTGTAGGTAAAGCTGTAACTAATAGTGAAACTCAGGAACACAAGATAGCAGTGTGTACGTAAAGCTGTAGCTAATAGAGAAACTCAGGAACACAAGATAGCAGTGTGTACGTAAAGCTGTAGCTAATAGAGAAACTCAGGAACACAAGATAGCAGTGTGTAGGTAAAGCTGTAACTAATAGAGAAACTCAGGAACACGAGATAGCAGTGTGTAGGTAAAGCTGTAACTAATAGAGAAACTCAGGAACACGAGATAGCAGTGTGTAGGTAAAGCTGTAACTAATAGAGAATCTCAGGAACACAAGATAGCAGTGTGTAGGTAAAGCTGTAGCTGATACAGGAAAACAAAATGTATTTAAAGGGATAGTAAAGAAAATTAACTTTTATGATTGAGATAGAGCTTGCAATTTTTTTCCCACTTTTATCTAGTTTGCTTTATTCTCTTGTTATCATTTGCTGAAAATTATACCTAGGTAGGCTCAGGAGCATCAATGCACATATGTCTCTTGTCATTGACTCAATTAATATGCTCAGCTAGCACCCAGTAGTACATTACTGTTCCTTCAAAAAAAGATTCCAAGAGAGATAAGCAAGTTTTAAAATAGAAGTAAATTGCAAATACATATTCTATCTCAATCATCAAAGTGCAGCACAAAACCTTAATACGCCACTGGGCCAAGTAGTAATGCCTCATTAACCAACTACTGGGAACTACAATTCCCAGAGTTGACAATCTCTGTGCCACATGTGCATGCATGCTTACTTACACTAACAGAATATGGTCCCTGCAGCTGAAGAGAGGGACGACTGGTCGGGAACATTTAAAGGGACAGTCTACACCAGAATTGATATTGTTTTAAAAGATAGATAATCCCTTTATTACCCGTTCCCCAGTTTTGCATAACCTACACAGTTATATAAATACACTTTTTACCTCTGTGATTACCTGTATCTAAGCTTCTGCAAACTGCCCCCTTATTTTAATTCTTTTGACAGACTTGCAATTTAACCAATCAGTTACGGCTCATAGGTAACTCTACGTGCGTGAGCACAGTGTTATCTATATGACACACATGAACTAACACCCTATAGTGGTGAAAAACTGTCAAAATGTATTCACAAAAGAGGTGGACTTCATGGTCTAAGAAATTAGCATATGAACCTCCTAGGTTTAGCTTTCAACTAAGAATACCAAGAGAACAAAGAAAAATTGGTGATAAAAGTAAAATGGAAAATTGTTTATAATTACCTGCCCTATCTGAATCATGAAAGTTTATTTTGGACTAGACTGTCCCTCTAACAGGGCTCAGGAGGAGTTGACTGCTAAATCTAAGGCCTAGATTTGGAGTTTGGCGGTAGCCGTGAAAACCAGCGTTAGAGGCTCCTAACGCTGGTTTTAGGCTAACTCCGGTATTTGGAGTCACTCAAAAAATGGTCTAACGCTCACTTTTAAGCTGCGACTTTTCCATACCGCAGATCCCCTTACGTCAATTGCGTATCCTATCTTTTCAATGGGATCTTTCTTACTCCGGTATTTGGAGTCGTGTCTGAAGAGAGCGTTAGAAATCTAACGACAAAACTCCAGCCGCAGAAAAAAGTCAGGAGTTAAGAGCTTTTTGGGCTAACGCCGGTTCATAAAGCTCTTAACTACTGTACTCTAAAGTACACTAACACCCATAAACTACCTATGTACCCCTAAACTGAGGTCCCCCCACATCTCCGCCACTCGATTAATTTTTTTTAACCCCTAATCTGCCGACCGCCACCTACGTTATACTTATGTACCCCTAATCTGCTGCCCCTAACACCGCCGACCCCTGTATTATATTTATTAATCCCTAATCTGCCCCCCACAACGTCGCCGCCAACTACTTACAATAATTAACCCCTAATCTGCCGACCGCAAAGCGCCGCCACCTACAATATAGCTATGTACCCCTAATCTGCTGCCCCTAACACCGCCGACACCTATATTATATTTATAAACCCCTAATCTGCCCCCCTCAATGTCGCCTCCACCTGCCTACACTTATTAACCCCTAATCTGCTGAGCGGACCGCACCGCTACTATAATAAAGTTATTAACCCCTAATCCGCCTCACTAACCCTATAATAAATAGTATTAACCCCTAATCTGCCCTCTCTAACATCGCCGACACCTAACTTCAAACATTAACCCCTAATCTGCCGACCGGAGCTCACCGCTATTCTAATAAATGGATTAACCCCTAAAGCTAAGTCTAACCCTAACACTAACACCCCCCTAAGTTAAATATAATTTTAATCTAACGAAATTCATTAACTCTTATTAAATAAATTATTCCTATTTAAAGCTAAATACTTACCTGTAAAATAAATCCTAATATAGCTACAATATAAATTATAATTACATTGTAGCTATTTTAGGATTAATATTTATTTTACAGGCAACTTTGTAATTATTTTAACCAGGTACAATAGCTATTAAATAGTTAAGAACTATTTAATAGTTACCTAGTTAAAATAATTACAAAATTACCTGTAAAATAAATCCTAACCTAAGTTAAAATTAAACCTAACACTATACTATCATTAAATTAATTAAATAAAATACCTATAATTACCTACAATTAAACCTAACACTACACTATCAATACATTAATTAAATACAATATCTACAAATAACTACAATGAAATAAATTAACTAAAGTACACAAAATAAAAAAGAACTAAGTTACAAAAAATAAAAAAATATTTACAAACATAAGAAAAATATTACAACAATTTTAAACTAATTACACCTACTCTAAGCCCCCTAATAAAATAACAAAGACCCCCAAAATAAAAAATGCCCTTCCCTATTCTAAATTACTAAAGTTCAAAGCTCTTTTACCTTACCAGCCCTGAACAGGGCCCTTTGCGGGGCATGCCCCAAGAAGTTCAGCTCTTTTGCCTGTAAAAAAAAACATACAATACCCCCCCCCAACATTACAACCCACCACCCACATACCCCTAATCTAACCCAAACCCCCCTTAAATAAACCTAACACTAAGCCCCTGAAGATCATCCTACCTTGTCTTCACCTCACCAGGTATCACCGATCCGTCCTGGCTCCAAAATCTTCATCCAACCCAAGCGGGGGCTGGCGATCCATCATCCGGTGGCTGAAGAGGTCCAGAAGAGGCTCCAAAGTCTTCATCCTATCCGGGAAGAAGAGGCGATCCGGACCGGCAACCATCTTGATCCAAGCGGCATCTTCTATCTTCATCCGATGACGACCGGCTCCATCCTGAAGACCTCCACCGCGGACCCATCTTCTTCCGGCGACGTCCAACTGAAGAATGACGGTTCCTTTAAGGGACGTCATCCAAGATGGCGTCCCTCGAATTCCGATTGGCTGATAGGATTCTATCAGCCAATCGGAATTAAGGTAGGAATATTCTGATTGGCTGATGGAATCAGCCAATCAGAATCAAGTTCAATCCGATTGGCTGATCCAATCAGCCAATCAGATTGAGCTCAGCCAATAGAATGCGAGCTCAATCTGATTGGCTGATTGGATCAGCCAATCGGATTGAACTTGATTCTGATTGGCTGATTCCATCAGCCAATCAGAATATTCCTACCTTAATTCCGATTGGCTGATAGAATCCTATCAGCCAATCGAAATTTGAGGGACGCCATCTTGGATGACGTCCCTTAAAGGAACCGTCATTCTTCAGTTGGACGTCGCCGGAAGAAGATGGGTCCGCGGTGGAGGTCTTCAGGATGGAGCCGGTCGTCATCGGATGAAGATAGAAGATGCCGCTTGGATCAAGATGGTTGCCGGTCCGGATCGCCTCTTCTTCCCGGATAGGATGAAGACTTTGGAGCCTCTTCTGGACCTCTTCAGCCACCGAATGATGGATCACCAGCCCCCGCTTAGGTTGGATGAAGATTTTGGAGCCAGGACGGATCGGTGATACCTGGTGAGGTGAAGACAAGGTAGGATGATCTTCAGGGGCTTAGTGTTAGGTTTATTTAAGGGGGTTTGGGTTAGATTAGGGGTATGTGGGTGGTGGGTTGTTGGGGGGGGGTATTGTATGTTTTTTTTTACAGGCAAAAGAGCTGAACTTCTTGGGGCATGCCCCGCAAAGGGCCCTGTTCAGGGCTGGTAAGGTAAAAGAGCTTTGAACTTTAGTAATTTAGAATAGGGTAGGGCATTTTTTATTTTGGGGGTCTTTGTTATTTTATTAGGGGGCTTAGAGTAGGTGTAATTAGTTTAAAATTGTTGTAATATTTTTCTTATGTTTGTAAATATTTTTTTTTTTTTGTAACTTAGTTCTTTTTTATTTTTTGTACTTTAGTTAGTTTATTTCATTGTAGTTATTTGTAGATATTGTATTTAATTAATGTATTGATAGTGTAGTGTTAGGTTTAATTGTAGGTAATTGTAGGTATTTTATTTAATTAATTTAATGATAGTATAGTGTTAGGTTTAATTGTAACTTAGGTTAGGATTTATTTTACAGGTAATTTTGTAATTATTTTAACTAGGTAACTATTAAATAGTTCTTAACTATTTAATAGCTATTGTACCTGGTTAAAATAATTACAAAGTTGCCTGTAAAATAAATATTAATCCTAAAATAGCTACAATGTAATTATAATTTATATTGTAGCTATATTAGGGTTTATTTTACAGGTAAGTATTTAGCTTTAAATAGGAATAATTTATTTAATAAGAGTTAATTTATTTCGTTAGATAATAATTATATTTAACTTAGGGGGGTGTTAGTGTTAGGGTTAGACTTAGCTTTAGGGGTTAATCCATTTATTAGAATAGCGGTGAGCTCCGGTCGGCAGATTAGGGGTTAATGTTTGAAGTTAGGTGTCGGCGATGCTAGGGAGGGCAGATTAGGGGTTAATACTATTTATTATAGGGTTAGTGAGGCGGATTAGGGGTTAATAACTTTATTATAGTAGCGGTGCGGTCCGCTCGGCAGATTAGGGGTTAATAAGTGTAGGCAGGTGGGGGCGACGTTGTGGGCGGCAGATTAGGGGTTAATAAATATAATATAGGGGTCGGCGGTGTTAGGGGCAGCAGATTAGGGGTACATAAGGATAATGTAAGTAGCGGCGGTTTACGGAGCGGCAGATTAGGGGTTAAAAATAATATGCAGGGGTCAGCGATAGCGGGGGCGGCAGATTAGGGGTTAATAAGTGTAAGGTTAGGGGTGTTTAGACTCGGGGTACATGTTAGGGTGTTAGGTGCAGACGTAGGAAGTGTTTCCCCATAGCAAACAATGGGGCTGCGTTAGGAGCTGAACGCTGCTTTTTTGCAGGTGTTAGGTTTTTTTTCACCTCAAACAGCCCCATTGTTTCCTATGGGGGAATCGTGCATGAGCACGTTTTTGAGGCTGGCCGCGTCCGTAAGCAACTCTGGTATCGAGAGTTGAAGCTGCGTTAAAAATGCTCTACGCTCCTTTTTTTGGAGCCTAACGCAGCCTTTATGTGGACTCTCAATACCAGAGTTATTTTTATGGTGCGGCCAGAAAAAAGCCTGCGTTAGCTACGCGGGTCCTTACCGACAAAACTCTAAATCTAGCCGTATGTGTATCAGTGTTAGAGTAACTTAGCCAAGCCAAAGTAAGTTGTACAAAGTAATCAATTATTTCAATACATTGGCAACTGGCATTGCTACAGATCTGTTTTTAATGCTGTTGTAGCACTTTATACTTTTAAAATAATGTTTCTGCTTTCAATTAGACTTAATTATTCATTTTATATATATATACTGTATATATATATATATATATATATATATATATATATATATATAGGACTCTGGACCACCCCTGTTACAGCTTCAATATAAGGGTCTAGAATCTTAAAGGGACAGTCAACACTCGAGGTAACATTATGCGTTATTGAAAAATAAAAAGCGAAGATCCGCCTGCACCCCTTTTGCCTTGCCTACTTGCTTCTTGTAATAATCACCGTTGATAACTTCTCTAATACGAGGTAAATATGGCAGCCTAACTCCCCCCACCGTTACGTAGCTACCTTCTTCTTAAAATGGTCAGCCAAGGCAAGGCAGAAGGGGTATGGTGCAGGCGGATCTTCGTTTTTTATTTTTCAATATCGCATAATGTTACCTCGAGTGTCGACTGTCCCTTTAAGTGGAACAGCCTTACAACGTCTGTAATTTACTTATGTCAATTTTGCACATCTTAGAGAGACATTAAAATAATCTTTCTTCATACAGTATATACATAATAGACAATATTTAAGTTTAAATTCAATTTAATAATTGAAATTACTGAAACAACATACTTTAAACATATTACTTTTCAAAATCCTTAATGTATTCTTCTAGTACCTTTAAATACCTTTGTATTATGAGCTTGTGAATTTGAAAAGCTCATGCAAGATTTTATAAGCATCATGCAAATTCTATTTGTCTTTTCATAGCAATGTCCTGCAGCTGTGAGTTCAGAGTTCTCTGGGATCCATCCTTTGTCACTTGCTCCTGAGACCATTGATGATTTTTTTCTACAAGGACACTGGCACTCTGCAAACAGATTTCATTTTCAGATTAGGAAATTTATTTAGTTAATTATTGCCAGCAGGGCCGCCATCAGAGGTCGAATAGGGTGACTCGTGTCAGGAGTCCAGTGGGCCAGGGGGGCCCCATGAGGCAAGCACAACTATTATTTAAAAAAAAAAAATTGGCAACCACCAGAGGGCACTACAGCAGAGTGCTATTGAGCATGGGGAAATATCATTACAAGGAGTAAAGCATTAGAATTTGAGAGGAGTTCTGAATGTGTGCACTAAACCACTATGCACAGTGTGAGACAGACTTGGCACTTCAGTTTGTACAGTGTGTGAGTCAGGCGGCAGATCACTTTCATTTGCAGAGGAGATAGGACTTAGTAAATGTTTTTTATTTATTTGTGCTATTTCAGATTGTAAATTCAGTGTGGTAGTTGTATGGTGGGGCCAGGGGTCCATAAAAACACATTTTTACAAATGTTTACACATATGCAGCAGTGTATTTTTGATTATTTGACAATGCTATAGAAATTCTATATTTAAAACCATGCAGAAATGTTTCCTCCTCAATACACAAATGGTAGGTGCCCTTTTGGCAGATATGATTTTTTTTAAATGTATATGCACGTTACACACTGTTGATTTAGCGGATGGCAATGTGCAGAAATTTTACCTCCTGCGACTGTTTCTGTGGGTGTCTGTGTTTATGTCTTTGTGCTTTTGTTGGTGTCTTTATGAGTGTGTATGTATTTCTTTTCTGTGGGTCTCTCTTTGACGATTTATGTGTCTGCTTTGTGCATTTTCTGTGGATGTCCCTGTGAGGGTGTGTGTGTGTCTTTGTGTGTTTTCTGTGAGTGTCTGTGTGTGTGTGTGTTTTCTGTGGGTGTCTGAGTGTGTATGTCTTTGTGTGTTTTCTAAAGCTGTCTCTGTGGGTGTTTCCTTGGGTGTATGTGCAAGTTTGTGTTTGAGTTTGTGTGTGTCCATTGTCCCTATTTAGGATATTTTGACCTTACTTCTGAGTTCTGTGTTTGTGTTTTACTACCTTCCCAACATTTCCAAGTTTGACTACACTTAAGAATAAAGTGCATATATGTTTTAGTCACTTGGTCGAAAATTGCACATGTCAAAGGGGGAAGGGGATGATCATTAGTTAAGTAAGGGGCCCCAACATTTCTACCCTGATTGTAAGTATTATAGACCATTTTGGATAGATAAGACGAACAGAAACAAAAGTATTAAAAAAGGGTAAGTACTGTTGGAGGGGACCAGGGAGGTGAAGGGTGAAGAGGGACCCTACACTACAGAAATAAATAAATAAATAAATACATTTTGTTAAAAATCAAGCCCTAAATTGCATGCTGGCAGACTGTCTGCAATTACCTAAGATGGTGGTGACCAGTAGGGGGGAAAGGAGGGAAAAGAGCTGTTTGGGAGGGATCAGGTAGGGGTGGGAGGTGTAAGGTGGGAGGGAAATCTCTACACTACAAAAAAATAACCTTACAAGCTAGCTGATTAACCCAGGAATTTCAAAAGTGTAGTCCACTGCTGCAATTAGTGACCTTCTAATTGCCAAACAAAACAATGGCAAAGCAATGCCTGTCTGCTGTTTCTGAACAAAGGGGACTCCAGAGAGGCTTTTACAAATGTTTGGTTTATGACTGCAGTAGTTGTGTGTAAATAATTTTAGCGAGAATCTCAAAGTTTGCAAAAAAGTTTATTTAAAGTTTTTTTTTATATGATTGTATTTGGGGGCCAAGTAGTGGCATGAAATATACCAAAATGGGTAATTAGACAGGTGCATAAATTTGGGCACCCCAACAGAAATATTATATTATATAAACATCTCCAGTTCAGTTAGGTTTTATGGTTGCCGAGCATGGACAGACCGCTTCAAATAACCCCACAGATTTTCAATGATATTCAGGTCTGGGGACTGGGATGGCCATTCCAGAACATTGTACTTGTTCCTCTGCATAAATGCCAGAGTAGATTTTGAGCAGTGTTTTGGGTCGTTGTCTTGTTGAAACATCCAGTCCTGGCGTAACTTCAACTTTGTGACTGATTCCTCAACATTATTCTCAAGTATCTGCTGATATTGAGTGGAATCCATGCGACCCTCAACTTTAACAAGATTCCCTGTACCGGCACTGGCCACACAGCCCCACAGCATGATGGAACATCCACCAAATTTTACTGTGGGTAGCAAGTGTTTGTTTTGGAACGCTGTGCTCTTTTGCCGCCATGCATAACGCCCCTTGTTATGGCCAAATAAATCAATCTTTGTTTCATCAGTCCATAGCACCTTCTTCCAAAATGAAGCTGGCTTGTCCAAATGTGTGTTTGAATACCTCAAGCGATTATGTTTGTGGCATGTGTACAGAAAAGGCTTCTTCCTCATCACTCTCCCATACAGCTTCTCCTTGTGCAAAGTGCACTGAATTGTTGAACGATGCACAGTGACACCATCTGCAGCAAGATGATGTTGTAGGTCTTTGGAGGTGGTCTGTGGGCTGTTTTTGACCGTTCTCACCATCCTTTGCCGTTGGCTCTCTGATATTTTACTTGGCTTGTCACTTCTGGCCTTAACAAAAACTGTGCCTGTGGTCTTCCATTTCCTCACTATGTTCCTCACAGTGGACACTGACAGCTTAAATGTCTGTGATAGCTTTTTGTGGCCTTCCCCTAAACCATAATGTTAAACAATCTTTGTTTTCAGGTCATTTGAGAGCTGTTTTGAGGCCCCCATGTTGCCACTATTCAGAGGAGAGTCAAAGAGAACAACTTGCAGTTGGCCATCTTAAATACATTTTCTCATGATTGGATGCATCTGTCTATGAAGTTCAAGGCTTAATGGGCTCACCAAACCAATTGTGTGTTCCAATTAATCAGTGCTAGGTAGTTACAGGTATTCAAAACAACAGAATGACAAGGGTGCCCAAATGTATGCACCTGTCTAAATTTGTTTTGATGCATATTGCACATTTTCTTTTAATCCAATAAACCTCATTTTACTACTGAAATATTACTGTGTCCTTCAGTTATTTGATAGATCAAAATTAAATTGCTGATCTAAACACCCAATTATTTATAAATAAAAATCATGGAAATTGTCAAGGGTGCCTAAACTTTTGCATACAACTGTATATATATATATATATATTTATTTTTTTCATAGGTAATTAAAAAAAACGGCTCTATTTCTGTTCAAATTAAGTGATAGCATAAATGCTTAAAATTCTCCTGTACTTTGAGCAACTCTTTCTCTGAAATTCCCAGTAGCGAAGACGTTAAGCACCCCACCCAAGCTCAGGTGTGCTCATGATAGTGTACTAGAAGATGTATCTAAAGCCAAGGTATACGTTTTAAAGAGAGACCCTGTATATGTATTTCTTTAAATAAAATTTTGGATTATATTTGGGTGCTGCTACATCTTTGAGACACAAGAATGATCCAGCCATAAAGGCAACGATTTAGAGTGTTAGGACCAGTCAATATTGGGACACCTTGTAAGCTGGTGACTGGCTAAGCAGAATATGGTCATGTTGTTCCACTGGGATCCTATTGTTAATTTAAAAAAAACACAGGTAATTTGTTTGCTTGCAAATATTTGCAGCATTTACAAATGTTTTATATTTGTCTAGATTTGTGAGTGGATGTTCCTCATTATCCCCTGTTTTGTATAAAAGATGATCAATAATTAGCATTTTCACATCACCTACATAAACACCTAGTTACATAGTGAAAGTGATGGTAACTGTTTACAGTTACCATTCATTATGATTGGTGTGCAGCCAAAATTGAACCACACAATTTGCAGTGACAAACTGAGTATGATATCTCACAAACAAGTGCCAGATGCCTATAATTATCAGCAACTAGTGATAATGCTTGGGAAAACTCATTCAGGATTCTAAAGGCAGCTTAAAATTAATAGTGGATAGTAAAAAATAAGCAATCATCTGCAATGAGTTGGAGAGCTAACAGTTACGCGCAAGCGATAAGGTGTTTATCGTGGGTGTTTGTGTGCATCGGGTTTTGCAATCGTAATAACAAAAACAAAAAATATTGCACACTAAAGTTATAAGAGCTAAAGATAATACGCTCGGCTAAGCTCCCCTAACATCGCCGCCGCGGACCTGAATACGTTCGCCAAATTTATCAAGAAAGCTGTCAAAAAGCCACGCACCAAGTACGGTGCGATGAGCAGCGGACTGTTGTTAACTAACAGTCATCGATCTCGCTGCTCATTGGCTTATTCGCAGCTTTCTTGCTAGCCTGTCACTAAGCACCCACACTATACTATACTGTTTTACCCCCTATACCGCCGCTCCCAGAGCCCCCTGCAACTAAATAAATATATTAACCCCTAAACCGCCGCTCCTGGACCCCGCCGCAACTAAATAAATATATTAACCCCTAAACCGCCGCTCCTGGACCCCGCCGCAACTAAATAAATATATTAACCCCTAAACCGCCACTCCCGGACCCCACCGCAACTATAATAAATATATTAACCCCTAAACCGCCGCTCCCTGACCCGCTGACACCTACATTATACCTATTAACCCCTAATCTGTCGCCCCCTATACCGCCGCCACCTACATAAAGTTATTAACCCCTATCCTGCCGATCCCGGACCCCGCCGCAAATAAATAAAATGTTTAACCCCTAAACTGCCGCTCCCGGAGCCCACCGCCACCTACATTACATTTATTAACCCATAATCTGCCCCCCCTACACCGCCGCCACCTACATTATATCTATTAACCCCTAAACCTAAGTCTAACCCTAACACCCCCCTAACTTAAATATTATTTAAATTAATCTAAAGAAATATTCCTATAATTAAATAAATTATTCCTATTTAAAACTAAATACTTACCAATAAAATAAACCCTAAGATAGCTACAATATAACTAATAGTTACATTGTAGCTATTTTAGGGTTTATTTTTATTTTACAGGCAACTTTGTATTTATTTTAACTAGGTACAATAGCTATTAAATAGTTATTAACTATTTAATAGCTACCTAGTTAAAATAACTACAAATTTACCTGTAAAATAAATCCTAACCTAAGTTACAATTACACCTAACACTATACTACAATTAAAAAAAAAAAAAATTAAATACAATTACCTACAATTAAATAAAAATAACTAACATTAACTAAAGTACAAAAAAACCCTCTAAATTACAGAAAATAAAAAAATTACAAGAAGTTTAAACTAATTACACCTAATCTAAGCCCCCTAATAAAATAAAAAATCCCCCCAAAATAATAAAATTCCCTACCCTATACTAAATTACAAATAGCCTTTAAAAGGGCTTTTTGCGGGGCATTGCCCCAAAGTAATCAGCTCTTTTACCTGTAAAAAAATAAATACATCCCCCCAACATTAAAACCCACCACCCACACCCAACCTTACTCTAAAACCCACCCAAATCCCCCCTTAAAAAAACCTAACACTAACCCCCTGAAGATCACCCTACCTTGAGCAGTCTTCACCCAGCTGGGCCTAAGTCCTCAACGTATCCGGGCGAAGTGGTCCTCCAGATGGGCAGAAGTCTTCATCCAATATGGTCAGAAGAGGTCTTCCAGATGGGCAGGTCTTCATCCAAGCGGCATCTTCTATCTTCTTCCATCCGACGAGGAGCGGCACCATCTTGAAGACATCCGACACGGAGCATCCATCGATCCCGACTACTGAACGACGAATGACGGTTCCTTTAAATGATGTCATCCAAGATGGCGTCCCTTGAATTCCGATTGGCTGATAGGATTCTATCAGCCAATCGGAATTTAGGTAGGAAAAATCCGATTGGCTGTTGAAATCAGCCAATCGGATTGAAGTTCAATCCGACTGGCTGATCCAATCAGCCAATAGGATTGACCTCACATTCTATTGGCTGATTGGAACAGCCAATAGAATGCGAGGTCAATCCTATTGGCTGATTGGATCAGCCAATCGGATTGAACTTCAATCCGATTGGCTGATTTCATCAGGTAATCATATTTTTCCTACCTTAATTCCGATTGCTGATAGAATCCTATAAGCCAATCGGAATTCAAGGGACGTTATCTTGGATGACATTATTTAAAGGAACCGTCATTCGTCATTTAGTCGTCGGGATCGATGGATGCTCCGCGTCGGATGTCTTCAAGATGGTGCCGCTCCTCGTCGGATGGAAGAAGATAGAAGATGCTGCTTGGATGAAGACTTCTGCCCATTTGGAGGACCTCTTCTGGCCGGATTGGATGAAGAATTCTGCCCATCTGGAGGACCACTTCGCCGGGTTCGTTGAGGACTTAGGCCCGGCTGGGTGAAGACGGCTCAAGGTTGGGTGATCTTCAGGGGGTTAGTGTTAGGTTTTTTTAAGGGGGGTTTGGGTGGGTTTAGAGTAAGGTTAGGTGTGGGTGGTGGGTTTTAATGTTGTGGGGGGGTGTATTTCTTTTTTTACAGGTAAAATAGCTATTTGTAATTTAGTATAGGGTATGGAATTTTATTATTTTGGGGGAATTTTTATTTTATTAGGGGGCTTAGATTAGGTGTAATTAGTTTAAACTTCTTGTACTTTTTTTATTTTCTGTAATTTAGAGTGGTTTTTTTGTACTTTAGTTAATGTTAGTTATTTTTATTTAATTGTAGGTAATTGTATTTAATTAATTTATTTAATTGTAGTATAGTGTTAGGTGTAATTGTAACTTAGATTAGGATTTATTTTACAGGTAAATTTGTAGTTATTTTAACTAGGTAGCTATTAAATAGTTAATAACTATTTAATAGCTATTGTACCTAGTTTAAATAAATACAAAGTTGCCTGTAAAATAAAAATAAATCATAAAATAGCTACAATGTAACTATTAGTTATATTGTAGCTATCTTAGGGTTTATTTTATAGGTAAGTATTTAGTTGTAAATAGGAATAATTTATTTAATTATAGGAATATTTATTTAGATTAATTTAAATAATATTTAAGTTAGGGGGGTGTTAGGGTTAGGGTTAGACTTAGGTTTAGGGGTTAATAGATATAATGTAGGTGGCGGCGGTGTAGGGGGGGCAGATTAGGAGTTAATAAATGTAATGTAGGTGGCGGTGGGCTCTGGGAGCGGCAGTTTAGGGGTTAAAGAATGAATTTATTTGCGGCGGGGTCCAGGATTGGCAGGATAGGGGTTAATAACTTTATGTAGGTGGTGGCGGTATAGGGGGCGGCAGATTAGGGGTCAATAGGTATATGTAGGTGGCGGCGGGATCCGGGAGTGGCGGTTTAGGGGTTAATAAATTTATAATAGTTGCGGCGGGGTCCGGGAGCGGCGGTTTAGGGGTTAAACATTTTATTTAGTTGTGGCGGGGTCTGGGGGCGGCGGTTTAGGGGTTAATACGTATAATGTAGGTGGCGGCGGTGGCGGGCCGGTGGTTTAGGGGTTAATAAGTATAAAGTAGGTGGCGGCGGTGTAGGGGGGGAATATTCGGGGTGTTTAGACTCGGGGTACATGTTAGGGTGTTAGGTGCAGACACTTCCCATAGGAATCAATGGGATATGCTGCTGTCAGGCTTCCATTGATTCCTATGGGATCCGGAGCCTCCAGGGGCGCTGGGCCGGAATAGTGGCGAGCGTACCTGGTTGTTCTTTGATAACTACCAAAAGTAGTCAGATTGTGCCGAACTTGCATTCGGAACATCTGGAGTGACGTAACCATCGATCTGTGTCGGACTGAGTCCGCCGGATCGCATGTTACGTCACTAGATTCTACTTTTGCCGGTCTGTAGGGCTTGATAACTATGGCGAATCAGCCTCGCCACAAATACGCTGCAGAATTCCAGCGTATTTGCGGTTGACGGCTTGATAAATAGAGGCCAGAGCATCCAATTTTACACAACTTTCTAATTTACTTTCATTAACAAAATGTCAACAATCTTTTTATATTTGCACTTTTTGAGTCACCATCTTCTACTGAGCATGTGCAATAATTCACAGTATATACGTATATGCATTTGTGATTGGCTGATGGCTGTCACATAATGCAGTGGAAGTGGAAATAGACATAACTTTGACATTTGTCAGAAAAAACCTACTTCTCATTTGAATTTCAGACTAAGTGCTATTGCATTGTCTTTTTATCATATTATATATATATATATATATATGTCTATATATGTGTACATATGTATTTATAGGTGTATATGTATTTATACACATATAGACTTTTAGATTTATGCAATATTCATATTTAATAAAGCGTTATACTATATATTTACTGTAAACATTTCACATTCAAATGTTCTGCACATAGTAGAATATGTTCAATGTATTTATAGTGATGTTGCGAACAGTTTGCCGGAGAACAGTTCCCGGCGAACATAGCTTGTTCGCGTTCGCCGCTGCGGGCGAACATATACGATGTTTGATCCGCCCCCTATTCGTCATCATTGAGGAAACTTTGACCCTGTATCTCACAGCCTTCAGACACATTTGAGCCAATCAGCAGCAGACACTCCCTCACAGACCCTCCCAGCTCCTGGGCAGCAGCCATTTTAGATTCATTACGATCCTGCTTTCTTAGTGAGAGGAGGTTTAGTGCTGCTGCTGCTGATATTATAGGGAAATAGATAGCTAGGCTAGTGTATTTAGTGTCCACTACAGTCCTGAAGGACTCATCTAATCTCTGCTGTAAGGACAGCACCCCAAAAAGCCCTTTTTTTAGGGCTAGAACTTTAGTCTTTTTTTTTTTTTTTTTTTTATTTGCATTTGCCTGGCTGTCAGCCTGTGTGTGAGGCTCACAGCATATACTGTGATTAGTGCCACCACTGATATCTGCTTCACATTAGTGTAAATTTAAACAAAAAAACTTTTAAATCATTTTGCTAGTGTAATCTAATTTAATTTTCTATCAGGCCTGTGTGTCAGTCTCACACAGCATATACTGTGGTTAATTGCTGTGCCAGCCACCACTCATATCTGCTTAACATTATTGTAAATTTTTAAAAAAAAACTTTTAAATCATTTTGCTAGTGTAATCTAATTTCATTTTCTATCAGGCCTGTGTGTCAGGCTCACACAGCATATACTGTGGTTAATTGCTCTATGCCACCACTGATATCTGCTTAACAATCATTAGTGTAAATTTAAACAAAAAAACTTTTAAATAATTTTGCTAGTGTAATCTAATTTCATTTTCTATCAGGCCTGTGTGTCAGTCTCACACAGCATATACTGTGGTTAATTGCTGTGCCAGCCACCACTCATATCTGCTTAACATTATTGTAAATTTTTAAAAAAAAACGTTTAAATCACTTTCGGCTAGATTTAGAGTTTTGTCGGTAACGACCCGCGTAGCTAACGCTGGCTTTTTTCTGGCCGCACCTTTAAAATAACTCTGGTATTGAGAGTACACAGAATGGCTGCGTTAGGCTCCAAAAAGGGAGCGTACAGGCATATTTAATGCTACTGCAACTCTCGATACCAGAGTTGCTTACGGACGCGGCCAGCCTCAAAAACGTGCTCGTGCACGATTCCCCCATAGGAAACAATGGGGCTGTTTGAGCTGAAAAAAACCTAACACCTGCAAAAAAGCAGCGTTCAGCTCCTAACGCAGCCCCATTGTTTGCTATGGGGAAACACTTCCTACGTCTGCACCTAACACCCTAACATGTACCCCGAGTCTAAACACCCCTAACCTTACACTTATTAACCCCTAATCTGCCGCCCCCGCTATCGCTGACCCCTGCATATTATTATTAACCCCTAATCTGCCACTCCGTAAACCGCCGCTACTTACATTATCCCTATGTACCCCTAATCTGCTGCCCTAACATCGCCGACCCCTATATTATATTTATTAACCCCTAATCTGCCGACCCCAACGTCGCCTCCACCTGCCTACACTTATTAACCCCTAATCTGCCGAGCGGAGCTCACCGCTATTCTAATAAATGTATTAACCCCTAAAGCTAATTCTAACCCTAACCCTAACACCCCCCTAAGTTAAATATAATTTTATTCTAACGAAATAAATTAACTATTATTAAATAACTTATTCCTATTTAAAGCTAAATACTTACCTGTAAAATAAACCCTAATATAGCTACAATATAAATTATAATTACATTGTAGCTATTTTAGGATTAATATTTATTTTACAGGCAACTTTGTAATTATTTTAACCAGGTACAATAGCTACTAAATAGTTAAGAACTATTTAATAGTTACCTAGTTAAAATAATATCAAAATTACCTGTAAAATAAATCCTAACCTAAGTTACAATTAAACCTAACACTACACTATCATTAAATTAATTAAATAAAATACCTACAATTACCTACAATTACCTACAATTAAACCTAACACTACACTATCAATACATTAATTAAATACAATACCTACAAATAACTACAATGAAATAAACTAACTAAAGTACAAAAAATAAAAAAGAACTAAGTTACAAAAAATAAAAAAATATTTACAAACATAAGAAAAATCTTACAACAATTTTAAACTAATTACACCTACTCTAAGCCCCCTAATAAAATAACAAAGCCCCCCAAAATAAAAAAATGCCCTACCCTATTCTAAATTACTAAAGTTCAAAGCTCTTTTACCTTACCAGCCCTGAACAGGGCCCTTTGCGGGGCATGCCCCAAGAAGTTCAGCTCTTTTGCCTGTAAAAAAAAAAAATGCCCCCCCCCCAACATTACAACCCACCACCCACATACCCCTAATCTAACCCAAACCCCCCTTAAATAAACCTAACACTAAGCCCCTGAAGATCTCCCTACCTTGAGTCGTCTTCACCCAGCCGAGCCAAATTCTTCATCCAAGCGGAGCAAGAAGAGCTCCTCCATCCGGTAGAAGTCTTCATCCAAGCGGGGCAGAAGAGGTCTTCCATCCGATTGAAGTCTTCATCCAAGCGGCATCTTCTATCGTCATCCATCCGGAGCGGAGCGGCAGCATCCTGAAGACCTCCGACGCGGAACATCCATCCTGGCCGACGACTGAACGACGAATGACGGTTCCTTTAAATGACGTCATCCAAGATGGCGTCCCTCAAATTCCAATTGGCTGTTAGGATTCTATCAGCCAATCGGAATTAAGGTAGGAAAATTCTGATTGGCTGATGGAGTCAGCCAATCAGAATCAAGTTCAATCCGATTGGCTGATCCAATCAGCCAATCAGATTGAGCTCGCATTCTATTGGCTGATCGGAACAGCCAATAGAATGCGAGCTCAATCTGATTGGCTGATTGGATCAGCCAATCGGATTGAACTTGATTCTGTTTGGCTGATTCCATCAGCCAATCAGAATATTCCTACCTTAATTCCGATTGGCTGATAGAATCCTATCAGCCAATCGGAATTTGAGGGACGCCATCTTGGATGACGTCATTTAAAGGAACCGTCATTCGTCGTTCAGTCGTCGGCCAGGATGGATGTTCCGCGTCGGAGGTCTTCAGGATGCTGCCGCTCCGCTCCGGATGGATGACGATAGAAGATGCCGCTTGGATGAAGACTTCAATCGGATGGAAGACCTCTTCTGCCCCGCTTGGATGAAGACTTCTACCGGATGGAGGACCTCTTCTTGCTCCGCTTGGATGAAGAATTTGGCTCGGCTGGGTGAAGACGACTCAAGGTAGGGAGATCTTCAGGGGCTTAGTGTTAGGTTTATTTAAGGGGGGTTTGGGTTAGATTAGGGGTATGTGGGTGGTGGGTTGTAATGTTGGGGGGGGTATTGTATGTTTTTTTTACAGGCAAAAGAGCTGAACTTCTTGGGGCATGCCCCGCAAAGGGCCCTGTTCAGGGCTGGTAAGGTAAAAGAGCTTTGAACTTTAGTAATTTAGAATAGGGTAGGGCATTTTTTTATTTTGGGGGGCTTTGTTATTTTATTAGGGGGCTTAGAGTAGGTGTAATTAGTTTCAAATTGTTGTAATATATTTCTAATGTTTGTAAATATTTTTTTATTTTTTGTAACTTAGTACTTTTTTATTTTTTGTACTTTAGTTAGTTTATTTCATTGTATTTATTTGTAGGAATTGTATTTAATTTATTTATTGATAGTGTAGTGTTAGGTTTAATTGTAGATAATTATAGGTATTTTATTTAATTTATTTATTGATAGTGTAGTGTTAGGTTTAATTGTAACTTAGGTTAGGATTTATTTTACAGGTAAATTTGTAATTATTTTAACTATTTTAGCTATTAAATAGTTCTTAACTATTTAATAGCTATTGTACCTGGTTAAAATAATTACAAAGTTGCCTGTAAAATAAATATTAATCCTAAAATAGCTATAATGTAATTATAATTTATATTGTAGCTATATTAGGATTTATTTTACAGGTAAGTATTTAGCTTTAAATAGGAATAATTTATTTAATAAGAGTTAATGAATTTTGTTAGATTCAAATTATATTTAACTTAGGGGGGTGTTAGTGTTAGGGTTAGACTTAGCTTTAGGGGTTAATACATTTATTAGAATAGCGGTGAGCTCCAGTCAGCAGATTAGGGGTTAATAATTGAAGTTAGGTGTCGGCGATGTTAGGGAGGGCAGATTAGGGGTTAATACTATTTATTATAGGGTTAGTGAGGCGGATTAGGGGTTAATAACTTTATTATAGTAGCGGTGCGGTCCGTTCGGCAGATTAGGGTTAATAAGTGTAGGCAGGTGTAGGCGACGTTGTGGGGGGCAGATTAGGGGTTAATAAATATAATATAGGGGTCGGCGGTGTTAGGGACAGCAGATTAGGGGTACATAAGTATAACGGCTGGAGTTTTGTCGTTAGATTTCTAACGCTCACTTCAGCCACGACTCAAAATACCGGAGTTAGAAAGATCCCATTGAAAAGATAGGATACGCAATTTACGTAAAGGGAATTTGCGGTATGGAAAAGTCGCGGCTGAAAAGTAAGCGTTAGACCCTTTTTTGACTGACTCCAAATACCGGCGGTAGCCTAAAACCAGCGTTAGGAGCCTCTAACACTGGTTTTCACGGCAACCCCCAAACTCCAAATCTAGGCCTTTGCTAGTGTAATCTAATTTCATTTTCAATCAGGTCTGTGTGTCAGGCTCACACAGCATATACTGTGGTTAATTGCTGTGCCACTGCCAGCCACCACTCATATCTGCTTAACATTATTGTAAATTTAAACAAAAACTTTTAAATCATTTTGCTAGTGTAATCTAATTTCATTTTCTATCAGGCCTGTGTGTCAGGCTCACACAGCATATACTGTGGTTAATTGCTCTCTGCCACCAATGATATCTGCTTAACATTATTGTAAATTAAAAAAAAACAACTTTTACATCATTTTGCTAGTGTAATCTTATTTCATTTTCAATCAGGTCTGTGTGTCAGGCTCACACAGCATATACTGTGGTTAATTGCTGTGCCACTGCCAGCCACCACTCATATCTGCTTAACATTATTTTAAATTTAAACAAAAAAACTTTTAAATCATTTTGCTAGTGTAATCTAATTTCATTTTCTATCAGGCCTGTGTGTCAGGCTCACACAGCATATACTGTGGTTAATTGCTGTGCCAGCCACCACTCATATCTGCTTAACATTATTGTAAATTTAAACAAAAAAAGTTTGAAATCATTTTGCTAGTGTAATCTAATTTCATTTTCTATCAGGCCTGTGTGTCATGCTCACATAGCATATACTGTGGTTAATTTTTCTGTGCCACCACTGATATCTGCTTAACAATCATTATTGTAAGTTTAAACAAAAAAACTTTTAAATCATTTTGCTAGTGTAATCTAATTTCATTTTCTATCAGGCCTGTGTGTCAGGCTCACACATCATATACTGTGGTTATTGCTGTGCCACTGCCAGCCACCACTCATATCTGCTTAACATTATTGTACATTTTTTTAAAAAAAACTTTTAAATCATTTTGCTAGTGTAATCTAATTTCATTTTCTATCAGGCCTGTGTGTCAGGCTCACACAGCATATACTGTGGTTAATTGCTCTGTGCCACCACTGATATCTGCTTATCAATCATTAGTGTAAATTTAAACAAAAAAACTTTTAAATCATTTTGCTAGTGTAATCTAATTTCATTTTCTATCAGGCCTGTGTGTCAGGCTCACACAGCATATGCTGTGGTTAATTGCTCTGTGCCACCACTGATATCTGGTGTAACATTAGTGTAAAATAAAAAAATAAAAACTTTTACATCATTTGGCTAGTGTAATCTAATTTCTATCAGGCCTGTGTGTCAGTCTCACACAGCATATACTGTGGTTAATTGCTGTGCCAGCCACCATTCATATCTGCTTAACATTATTGTAAATTTTTTTTAAAAAAACTTTTAAATCATTTTGCTAGTGTAATCTAATTTCATTTTCTATCAGGCCTGTGTGTCAGGCCCACATCATATACTGTGATTAATTGCTCTGTGCCACCACTGATATCTGGTTAACATTATTTTAAATTAAAAAAAAAAAAAATTTACATAATTTTGCCTAGTGTAATCTAATTTCATTTTCCATCAGGCCTGTGTGTCAGGCCCACATCATATAGTGTGATTAATAGCTCTGTTTTCCACCACTTATATCTGGTGTAACATTAGTGTAAATTTTTTTAAAAATTTTTTTTACATCAGTCCTCTTCTAGTGTTATTTAATTTTAGTTGCCAGGCCAGCCTGGCTGCCATTAGTGCCAGCCTGTGTCAGGCTTCCAGCATATACTGTGCCTACTTCCATCCTCAGTGCCAGTCCATCACTCCTATCTGGTGTAACATTAGTTTAAATTTTATAAAAAAAAAACGTTTACATCAGTCTTCTAGTGTTATTTAATTTTAGTTGCCAGGCCAGCCTGCCACTAGTGCCAGCCTGTGTGTCAGGCTGCCAGCACATACTGTGCCTACTTCTATCCTGAGTGCCATCACTCCTATCTGTTGTAACATTAGTGTAACTTTTTTTAAAAAAAAACTTTTACATCAGTCTGCTATTGTTATATAATTGCAGTTGCCTGTCTGCCAGCGTGTATGCCAGGCCCACTTTCCAACTAGTGCCACAAATCATATTTGTTATAACAGTAGTGTAAATATTTAAAATAAAAACTTTTTTGACTGTGAATCATCAGTCTGCTAGTGCAATTGAATTGCAGTTGCCTGCCTGCCAGCGTGTGTGCCAGGCCCACTTGCCAACTAGTGCCACCAATCATATTTGTCAGGGTAATCATGCAGGCCATATAGAGGGATTAAAGTGCTAAGAATATTACTAATATAAACACAACCTAGTTACCATGGGTCCCAGACCGCATGTCTTGTTGTTATACTTTCTCAGGGTAATCATGCAGGCCATATAGACCTACACAGATAGGGGGAGTAACATGGATTAAAGTGCTAAGAATAGTACTAATATAAACACAACCTAGTTACCATGGGTCCCAGACCGCATGTCTTGTTGTTATAATTTGTCAGGGCGATCATGCAGGCCATATAGACCTCCCCCAATAGGGGGAGTTACAGGGATTAAAGTGCTAAGAATAGTACTACTTAACACAACCTAGTTAACATGGCTCCCAGACCGCATGTTTTATTATTATACTTTGTCAGGGTAATTATATATCTATCAAATAGATCTATTTATCTTCTATCGATTCTATCTAACTATCAATCTATTCTATATATCTTCTTACATCTCCCTGTTCCAAAAATGCAGGCCATATAAACCTCCCCTGATAGGGGGAGTAACAGGTAGTAAACTGCTAAGAATAATGCTACTTAACACACCACGGGTCACAGACCGCATGTCTTATTGTTATACTCTGTCAGGGAAATCATATATCTATCAAATCTATCTATTTATCTATCAAAGCTATCTAACTATCAATCATGTCTATCAAATATAAATTGCATCTATTGATCAATGTAATTTGTATCTATCAAATGTATATTGCATCTTTTGATCTATGTAATTCGTATCTATCAAATGTATATTGCATCGATTGATCTATGTAATTCGTATCTATCATCAAATGTATATTGCATCTATTGATCTATGTAATTTGTATCTATCATATGTATATTGCATCTATTGATCTATGTAATGTATGTATCTAACTATCAAATCTATCTAACTCGTGGTTGTGCAAATGGACTGTTTGCAGTTGTTTGCGGTGCGTTACACGGGAAGTTTGGTCTATCACTGTGAAGCGGGCGTAACCCTTACACTACCTGATCGATAGTACATCATACCTGATGTTTTAAAGCACGTTATTCAAAAATTTTTTAGGAATGTTAGGTGATTAAGGCACTTTATGGCTTAAAACCAGACTCTGCATCAAATATGTAATTTTCCGTGGGAGTTTTGCCATGGATCCCCCTCCGGCATGCCACATTCCAGGTGTTAGTCCCCTTGAAACAACTTTTCCATCACTATTGTGGCCAGAAAGAGTCCTTGTGGGTTTTAAAGTTCGCCTGCCTATTGAAGTCAATGGCGGTTCGTGCGGTTCGCCGGTTCGCGAACAGTCGCGGAAGTTTGAGTCCGCCATTCGCAAACCGAAATTTTAAGGTTCGCGACATCACTATGTATTTTTAGATATTCCAATATACAGTATATCTGTATATATCTATACCTATACATAATCATGTGTATATCTATAGATATTGAGCGGGAGTGTTAAATAACGCTCCACTCGTAATCTGGCCCTAAATGTTCAGTGTCATCTGACCCAATAATTAACCATAACTGACCCAACTAATAGTATGCCACAGTTTAAAGGATTGGTCATGCCAGCAGAGTGCAACTAGGTCACTTTCCCATTTCCAGAAAGGTGTGTGGTAGGATGTGTGTCATATTGATATGTCCATCATTGTGTGAGTCAAAGCTGGTGCTGGAACATGTGCATTCTAATGCCAATGTCCAAGTGTGCGCAAGCATTTTAAAGACATAATAATCTTTACACTACACATGCACCTTAACTGGAGCCTAAATAATATTTTAGTGTTTTGGTTCCTGAATTCTTAAACTTCAATTGTTCCTACTAGAGTTTCCTTCTGTCCTTGTTCCTGTACCTGATCACTGCCTTCCTTAACCCTGTACTATTTTCTAAACTCTTCTATGAGTCCAATCTCCCAGTTTATTCACCCAAGCTTTTACTTGGTTCTTCTCTCCTAAACTTTATGCCTAATCTTGTCAAACTGGCACCCAGTTCTATTCGGAGGCAAATATTTTCCTGCTCTTGCTCAGTTTTCCTAGAAACTGCATTATTTAGCCTCAAAATTAAATTCCAAAATTTGATGGCAACCCAGAAGAGATCCAAGAATTTTTTAATCAGCGTCACCTGCATTCTCTGTAAGACCCAATGACATACACATTCTCTGCTGAACAAGTATCTTTCATCATGATATTTAGCTGGTAAAGCCACTTTACAAGCAGTTTTTGATAGGCCTGAAACAACAGCTGCAGCTAAAGTTGCACAATATGCTGTTGAGTTTCAGACCCTAACAGGACTAGGGAACATTAAAAGCCGCTTATCATAAAGACTAAACTGATAGGCTGAAGAATGAGCTTGCATGCTGAGAGCCTCCTTATTCGTTCACGGCTTTTGTTAACCTTTGTATCAAGCTGATTGCTTATCAGATTGAGCAACAACAGGAGAAAACAAGAGCTAGTATCTAGCCTGGACATATCCTATTTAAGAACCATTGAATGCTGGAACTATACAACATTTAGAGGCACTTACATAGGACTTCTCCACCAGTCTTGCAAAAGCTAGGGCTTAAACCTCTTAGGGAAAGCAGAGATAAACCAAATTATCTATAATATTTCCTTGGTGCCAAAAATCGTTTTTCCAAGTCAAATTTTCCCTTGGGGTTTAATCTTTCAATACAAAAACTCTTGAAGACTCTGATGTAACATTAGTCTTTTTGGGCCTTTTTTTGCTAAGCACCTTGGTTTTCCTTACTGTATATTAAGAAAAAACATAATTTTTGCTTAAATGATAAATTAGTTTATTTCATGGTGGAGAGAGTGCACAATCCATTACTCCTGGGAATTACTCTTCCCTGCCACTAGAACCTCAGTCTAGAAAAGAAATAAGAGCAAGAAAATAGAATCAGGGAAAAAAAGATGTGTGCAAGAAAAAATGAACACCAGAAACAAAGTGTGGGGTCTCATGGTCTCTCACCACCAAGAAAAAAAATTAATTAATCAGGTCCACAATCCATTACTCCAGGGAACTAATAACCAAGCTGTGGAGACCACAAGTAATAAAACATAAAGGGTAGGATTTAACAGACACCTTTTTTCACTGAAAAACTAAATCCACAAGCCCAAAATGACCCAAAAAAGGGTAAACAATACAATGAAAAAGCAACCAACTGGCAAAAGATCAATTAAGCAAAATATCAATCATCCTGAGACAACTGCCTGAAGAACTTTCCTGCTAAAGGCCACACTTTAAAAGAAGCAAAAACATAAAAATGGTAGAATTTAGTAAAAGTATGCAAAAAAGCCCAAATAGCTGCTTTGCAAATTTGGTAAACTGAAGAATCATTCTTAAAAGGCTAAGAAATGGGAACTGATATAGTAGAATGAGCAGTAATCTGTTAAAGTGGAGGCTGACCTGCCTCCAAAAAAAGCCTTATGGATCAGAAGTCTCAACCAAGAAGACAAAGAAATTGCAGAAGCTTTCTGCCCTTTCCTGGAACCAGAAAAAAAGAACAAACAAACTAGAAGTTTGTCTGAAAACTATAGTAGTGTCAAAATAATACTTCAGTGCTCTAATTAACTTGTTTGATACAAATAATAACTTGTTTAAGGAGCGCAAATGGCGGAAACAGGTATGCTAGACTGAAAACCCAAGGAACCGCCAGAGCATCTATCAGAGTGGCCTGAGGATCTCTTGACCTTGAACCGTACCTTGGAAGCTTGGAGTTCTGCCGAGACGCAATCAAATCCAACTCCGGCACCCCCCATTTGAGGGTTAACCTAAAGAACACCTCTGGATGGAGAGCCACTCCCCAGGATGAAATGTTTGTCTGCTCAGGAAATCCGCTTCCCAGTTGTCCACTCCAGGAATGTGGATGGCAGATAGACAACAATTGTAAGCTTCCACCCACTGAATAATCCGTGCCACCTCCTTCATGGCTAAGGAACTCCAAGTTTTTCCCTGGTGGTTGATGTAAGCATCTGAGATGATTTTGTCCAAATGAAACGTGATAAACCGGGCTAAGGACAATTGAGGCCAAGCTATAAGAGAGTTTTAAATCGCTTTAAACTCCAAGATGTTTATGGGAAGAGCAGACTCCTGCCGAGTCCATAGTCCCTGCACCTTTAACTAGTCCCAGACTGCTCCCCAACCTAGTAGGCTGGTGTCCGTGGTCACAATCACCCAGGAAGGTCTCCGGAATGTGCCCTGAGACAGATGGTCCTGAGAAAGTCGACTCGTCTAGATCTATCCTCTGAGACAGATCCAAATGGTCTGCGTTCCATTGTCAGAGCATGCATAATTGCAGAGCTCTCAAATGGAGTCGAGCAAAGGGAATGATGTCCATGGAAGCGACCATTAGACCAATTACCTCCATACATTGAGCCACTGATGGCCGAACAGTAGACTGAAAAGAGAGGCAAGAGGAGAGAATTTTGGATTTTCTGACCTTCCCTGTCAGAAAAATTGTTATAGATAGGGAATCTATTATGGTCCCTAAGAAAACCACCCTTGTAGCTGGAACAAGGGAACTCTTTTCCAGATTAACTTTCCAACCATGGGAACGTAGAAAAGACAACAAGATCTCTGCATGAAAGTTTGCTTGTTGAAAAGATGGCACCTGAGCCAATATGTCGTCCAGGTATGGCGACCACTGTAATTCCTCGAGACCTGATCACTGCCAAGAAAGCCCCCAGAACCTTTTAGCAATTTCTGGGAGCTGTGGCAAGGCCAAATGGAAGAGCCACAAACTGAAAGTGTTTGTCTGGAAAGGCGAATCTCAGGAATTTGTGATGATCCCTGTGGATGGGAACATGAGATATGCGTCCTTTAGGTCTATGGTCTTCATGAACTGACCCTCTTGGACCAAAGGAAGAATGGAACGAATGGTTTCCATTTTGAAGGACGGTACCCTGAGAAACTTGTAGAGGCACTTTAGGTCTAAAATGGGTTGAAAAGTTCCCTCTTTTTTGGGAACCACAAACAGATTTTAATAGAATCCTAGACCGTGTTCCCTTACTGGAACTGGAACAATCACTCCCAGGTAGGAAAGGTCCTGAACGCAGTTCAAGAATGCCTCTCTTTTTACCTGGTCTGCAGATAAGCTTGAGAGGTGGAATCTGCCCCTGGGAGGGACAGTTTTAAATTCTATTTTGTAAGATACTATGTCCACAGCCCAAGGATCTGGGACATCTCATCTCCATGCTTAACAAAACAGGGAAAGTCTTCCCCCCACTTGATCTGAACCCGGACCAGGGGCCGACCCTTCATGCTGACTTAGTGTAATGAATCCAGCACTCAGTTACCAGAAATGGTTTAAAATGTAGCTCTTTTGTTTAGCAATTTCTGCAAACACAGACTCTGTTTGGACAGAAAAATGAAACAGTGAGCAGTTAATAGCCAGTAGAATTGGATATAGGTATTACTGAACTCCTTTCAATCAGAAGTCAATTAGAGCAAAGATCACATGAATAAGTATTTGCAGCTCAGCTTCATAGAATCCGTATATATGACTTGGTAACGTAGTTTCCTTCACACACATTCACCCATCAAATATGTACAAAGTCAGTCATACAGATAGGTTGAAACAGTCTCTGGATAATAAGAAACAATTTCACAACAGATAGTAGCAACTGGTAATATAAGTAGGTCTGAGCAGAGTATTAGATATTCAAGGTAACTCAGGCCAAAGTTATCAGGTAGTGGTTAAATATATACAACAAGCGGTAATGGATTTCCAGGAACGTTTACCTGTGGAGAGAGTGAGAGGATCACTGCTGCTGAACTGATCGGTCCGCGGTGAATGTGTGACTCACTTCCGGTTGGATGTTCCACAGTCGGATAGCTGCAGCGGTACCGCGGTCAGTGTAAAAACTGACAGGAGCTGCAGAGGGAGAGCTGAACTGGATTCTTCTCAGAGCGTAAAAGCTCTGACGGCTGGAAGATAGATAAAGGTACTGGGAAATGGTTGGAAGATCCCATGTAAGCTTATCTGGAGATTTGTAGAGGAAATCCTTAGTTATCCAAATGATAGGGAAGAGACCTAAAGATTAGTATAAGGAACAAGTTTTAGGCAGCTTGTCTTCTCAATAATCAGGCAAGGTATGAAGGTAGGAGGCTCCTTTTTAAAGGAGTGAAGTGCATGCAGGGAGATACCTTAAAGGTATATCACATATCCCCCACCTTAAGGGCAGGCAGCGAGAGAGCGGGGACAGGGCTTCCCAGGAAACCGTCGATGAAAGGCGGAGAGCAGAACAGGTGCGGGAACATCCTTATGGGACTCCCAGGAGTTGCTCTCAGGGCCATAGCCCTTCCATTGTATCAGGTACTGGACAAGTCCGCGACGTATTCGAGAATCAAGGATCGACTCCACCTCATACTCCAACTGATTTTGGTGATAAATGGGTGGAGGAGGAGGAACCTGACGTAACGAGGTACCAGCTTCATAATGCTTGATCAAAGAAACATGGAACGTAGGATGAACAGTAAGATCTTTGGGTAAAGTCAATCGAACTGCGTTCGGGTTCACAACTGCCTCAATCGGGAAAGGACCGATAAATTGGTTGGCCAACTTTTTGCATGGTACACTGAGCTTCAAATTCTTTGTGGACAGGAGAACCAAGTCACCTATCTCATAGGTGGGACTTGGGGAATGATGTAAGTCATAGTACCTTTTTTGATGTTCTTGAGCTTCCAGGAGATGAGTTTTAAGCAACTGAAGTCTATCCTGTAAGGTGTTGCTGAAATCTGTTGCTCCTGGACAGTTCACTGTAGTAGTAGAGAACGTTATAGTGGTTGGATGGAAACCATATGTAGCGAAGAATGGAGTTACCTTGGTTGAAGAAGAAATAGAGTTGTTATAAGAGAACTCTGCCATCGGAAGGTAATCAACCCAATCATCCTGGAGATGGCTTAGATAACACCGTAGAAATTGTTCTAATGTCTGATTTAACCGTTCAGTCAGACCATTCGACTGAGGATGAAAAGCAGTAGTATAGCGTGTATCTATCTGTAAGAGTTTGCACAGGGACCTCCAGAATGCTGAGGTGAACTGGGTACCATGATCTGTGATCACCGTGGTTGGTAAACCGTGTAGTTTAACTATATTGTCCAGAAAGACCTTTGCAGTAATAATGGCTGTGGGTAGACTTCTGAGTGGGATGAAGTGACCCAGTTTTGTTAAGTGATCTATAACGACTAAAATGGTGGTGTGGTTTTGTGAAACTGGGAGGTCAACAATGAAATCCATTGATATGGTGGACCATGGCATATCTGGTATAGGTAGAGTAACTAATAAACCTATAGGTTTTTTATGTGCCACTTTATTCCTTGCGCAGGTATCACAAATCCGTAGATGGTGTATAACATCTTGTTTCAACTGCGGCCACCAGAAATATCGTTTTATCAAGTCGGTGGTTTTTTGTATACCTTTATGGCCGGACAAGACATTGTCATGATAATGATTTAATATAACCTCCCTAAGAGCCTTAGGTACATATATTCTATTGTTATGGTATAGTAAACCAGATGTGGAATCTATCTCACAAGTTGTTGGATAATCAGTTTCTTTTTGTGTTTCAAGGAGTATGTCTTTTTCCAAGTTAGAAAGAGAGTTTATAAATTTCTCTTCTGGAATAATAGGATTGAGGTTCTCAGAATTGTTCACAGAATCGGACATTCTAGAGAGAGCATCAGCTTTGATGTTAGAGTGTCCTGGTCTGTATGTCATCAAAAAATTAAAACGATCCAAAAAGAGGGACCTCCTGACTTGTCGTGCTGAGAGAGTCTTACTTTTCTTCAGATATTCGAGGTTTTTGTGGTCAGTGAAAATGAGAAAAGGTTCTTTTGACCCTTCTAATAAATGCCTCCAATGCTCTAAGGAACTTTTAATTGCTAAAAGTTCCTTATCACCGATGCTATAATTAGATTCGGCTGGAAGCAGAGTTCTGGAGTAGAATGCCACAGGGTGTGTTTCTTGGTTTTCTTTACTTCTTTGTGAAAGAACTGCACCTATGCCAGCGTTGGAGGCATCAACCTCTAATATGAACTGAGATCGATAGTCTGGTAAAGTCAATACTGGTGCGGTGGAGAAACAGTGTTTTAATTTGTCGAAAGCCTTTTGAGCTTCGTCATTCCAATGATATCTGTGGGATTTTCTTGTAAGTTGCGTTAGTGGTCTAACGATAGCAGAGAAGTCTTTGATGAATTTTCTGTAAAAGTTAGAGAAGCCCAGAAACCTCTGTAGCGCTCGAACAGTACGTGGTATGGTCCATTCCTGGATTGGTTAATCTTTTCAGGATCCATTTGGACCTTTTGAGGGGATAAAATATAACCAAGAAATTTAATTTGCTTAACATGGAAATTACATTTTTCCAGTTTGGCGAATAATCTATGTTGTCGTAAACGGGTGAGAACCCAGCGTACGTGTTTCTCATGATCTTGTAAGTTGGTGTAATAAATAAGAATACCATCCAAATAAATTACAACACATATGTCAATTAAATCTTAAATCTCGGAATATCTCATTGATGAAGTGCTGGAAAGTTGCTGGTGCGTTACTTAACCCGAAAGGCATAACGTTGTACTGAAACAACCCGTACCGCGTACGAAAAGCTGTTTTCCATTCGTCTCCTTTCTTGATCCGAATTAAATTGTACGCTCCCTTTAGATCTAGTTTGGTATAAATGGTGGCGTTGGTGAGTCTTTCCAACAATTCTGGTATTAAAGGCAATGGGTAACGATTTTTAACTGTAATCGCGTTTAAGGCTCTGTAATCTATTATGGGTCTTAAACTTAGATCTTTATTTTTGACGAAAAATATACCAGCTGCGGCGGGTGATGTTGAGTGTGAAATAAAACCCTTTTTCAGATTGTCGTCTAGGTATGTACGTAAATGAGTGAGCTCATCCTGGGACAGCGGGTATATCTTGCCATAGGGTATTTGAGACCCTGGTATTAACTCTATGGGGCAGTCGAACTCACGATGTGGGGGCAATGATTCAGCCTCTTTCATATCGAATACGTCTACCAAATCAGAATATGCCGCTGGAACACCAGTCTCAATAGAAGAAATAGAACAATGTGGATAACAAGTATTTGTGCAATATACAGATGTTAAACTTATCTCATCTTTTAACCAATCAATACTTGGATTATGTGTTTTTAACCATATGTATCCCAAAATAATAGTGTGTCTGTCAATAGGAATAATATCATAAGTGAGATATTCTGTGTGACCATCTTTAGTTGTTGTGAGTAAAGGAATAGTATGGTGTGTGATTGGGCCTTTCTGAATCAAAGTACCATCTATTAACTTCACAAAGACTGGTTGCTGTTTATACACTGTGGGAATTTTATTTTTCTTAACAAAAGTAACATCAATGTATATTCCTGAAGCCCCGGAATCTATTAATGCGTCACTCTGGATGTGGAGACGGTCCCACTGTAGGGAGAGAGAGACAGTGAGCTGGGTAGCAGTAGATAGATTAAATAATGAAATTAAATTCTTTGTCTTACCCTTCTTTTGCTTTGATAGGAGTGGGCAAGTTGAAACTGTGTGCTCCTTGTGAGCGCAGTAAAGGCATAAGTTACCTAATCTTCTCCTTGTTTTCTCCTCTTGAGTCAGAGGACCTTTGATTGTCCCAATCTCCATTGGGGTGCTTGTAGTCAAGTTTCTGTCTTGGTTAAATGATGAGGAATAGGTGCGCCTGATTGCGGGGTCATACATGCCTTTTTCAGCTTTTCTTTCCCTCAGACGTCTGTCCAGTGTGGTGCTTAGCTTGATTAACCCAGGAAGTGTTTCAGGGAGTTCCAGTCGAGAGAGTTCATCTTTTAATGATTCAGACAAACCCAATCGAAACTGGTTACGTAAGCTTACCTCATTCCATAATGAGTCAGAGGCCCACATCTGGAAATCGGTAGTGTATTCCTCTACAGTCCTTTTCCCTTGTTTGAGTGACCGGAGTTTTGTCTCAGCTTGTAGCTGGCTGTTAGAGTCCTCATAGAGATTTGTCATTGCTGAAAAAAAATCATTTAATGAATCTAAGATAGGGTTATTTTGCTCAAAAAATCTGTTAGCCCAGGTGCGTGGTTCTCCTAGTAAGTATGAAATTGTGGTGCACACTTTAATCCTATCTGAATGGTAGGTGCGTGGTTTCAGGGAAAACATCAAGTTGCAAGCGTTTTTAAAATCACGGAACTCAGATCGTTTCCCAGAGAAAGGGGTTGGTGTATGTACTTGTGGTTCTGGTATATCCACTTGTTTAGGGGTTAAACAGTCTTTTATCATTGCTTTTATGGCTTTATTCTCTGTCTGGATTTCTTGTACGGCATGGGCTACATATTCCAGTTTCTGGTACACATTAGTGAATTCATTTTTTACTATGGGATCCATGTTTAAAATATGTGACAGGATCTATTTTTTAGGCCTAATTATTATGTAATGAATCCAGCACTCAGTTACCAGAAATGGTTTAAATGTAGCTCTTTTGTTTAGCAATTTCTGCAAACACAGACTCTGTTTGGACAGAAAAATGAAACAGTGAGCAGTTAATAGCCAGTAGAATTGGATATAGGTATTACTGAACTCCTTTCAATCAGAAGTCAATAAGAGCAAAGATCACATGAATAAGTATTTGCAGCTCAGCTTCATAGAATCCGTATATATGACTTGGTAACGTAGTTTCCTTCACACACATTCACCCATAAAATATGTACAAAGTCAGTCATACAGATAAGTTGAAACAGTCTCTGGATAATAAGAAACAATTTCACAACAGATAGTAGCAACTGGTAATATAAGTAGGTCTGAGCAGAGTATTAGATATTCAAGGTAACTCAGGCCAAAGTTATCAGGTAGTGGTTAAATATATACAACAAGCGGTAATGGATTTCCAGGAACGTTTACCTGTGGAGAGAGTGAGAGGATCACTGCTGCTGAACTGATCGGTCCGCGGTGAATGTGTGACTCACTTCCGGTTGGATGTTCCACAGTCGGATAGCTGCAGCGGTACCGCGGTCAGTGTAAAAACTGACAGGAGCTGCAGAGGGAGAGCTGAACTGGATTCTTCTCAGAGCGTAAAAGCTCTGACGGCTGGAAGATAGATAAAGGTACTGGGAAATGGTTGGAAGATCCCATGTAAGCTTATCTGGAGATTTGTAGAGGAAATCCTTAGAGTTATCCAAATGATAGGGAAGAGACCTGAAGATTAGTATAAGGAACAAGTTTTAGGCAGCTTGTCTTCTCAATAATCAGGCAAGGTATGAAGGTAGGAGGCTCCTTTTTAAAGGAGTGAAGTGCATGCAGGGAGATACCTTAAAGGTATATCACATATCCCCCACCTTAAGGGCAGGCAGCGAGAGAGCGGGGACAGGGCTTCCCAGGAAACCGTAGATGAAAGGCGGAGAGCAGAACAGGTGCGGGAACATCCTTATGGGACTCCCAGGAGTTGCTCTCAGGGCCATAGCCCTTCCATTGTATCAGGTACTGGACAAGTCCGCGACGTATTCGAGAATCAAGGATCGACTCCACCTCATACTCCAACTGATTTTGGTGATAAATGGGTGGAGGAGGAGGAACCTGACGTAACGAGGTACCAGCTTCATAATGCTTGATCAAAGAAACATGGAACGTAGGATGAACAGTAAGATCTTTGGGTAAAGTCAATCGAACTGCGTTCGGGTTCACAACTGCCTCAATCGGGAAAGGACCGATAAATTGGTTGGCCAACTTTTTGCATGGTACACTGAGCTTCAAATTCTTTGTGGACAGGAGAACCAAGTCACCTATCTCATAGGTGGGACTTGGGGAATGATGTAAGTCATAGTACCTTTTTTGATGTTCTTGAGCTTCCAGGAGATGAGTTTTAAGCAACTGAAGTCTATCCTGTAAGGTGTTGCTGAAATCTGTTGCTCCTGGACAGTTCACTGTAGTAGTAGAGAACGTTATAGTGGTTGGATGGAAACCATATGTAGCGAAGAATGGAGTTACCTTGGTTGAAGAAGAGATAGAGTTGTTATAAGAGAACTCCGCCATCGGAAGGTAATCAACCCAATCATCCTGGAGATGGCTTAGATAACACCGTAGAAATTGTTCTAATGTCTGATTTAACCGTTCAGTCAGACCATTCGACTGAGGATGAAAAGCAGTAGTATAGCGTGTATCTATCTGTAAGAGTTTGCACAGGGACCTCCAGAATGCTGAGGTGAACTGGGTACCACGATCTGTGATCACCGTGGTTGGTAAACCGTGTAGTTTAACTATATTGTCCAGAAAGACCTTTGCAGTAATAATGGCCGTGGGTAGACTTCTGAGTGGGCTGAAGTGACCCAGTTTTGTTAGGTGATCTATAACGACTAAAATGGTGGTGTGGTTTCGTGAAACTGGGAGGTCAACAATGAATTCCATTGATATGGTGGACCATGGCATATCTGGTATAGGTAGAGTAACTAATAAACCTATAGGTTTTTTATGTGCCACTTTATTCCTTGCGCAGGTATCACAAATCCGTAGATGGTGTATAACATCTTGTTTCAACTGCGGCCACCAGAAATATCGTTTTATCAAGTCGGTGGTTTTTTGTATACCTTTATGGCCGGACAAGACATTGTCATGATAATGATTTAATATAACCTCCCTAAGAGCCTTAGGTACATATATTCTATTGTTATGGTATAGTAAACCAGATGTGGAATCTATCTCACAAGTTGTTGGATAATCAGTTTCTTTTTGTGTTTCAAGGAGTATGTCTTTTTCCAAGTTAGAAAGAGAGTTTATAAATTTCTCTTCTGGAATAATAGGATTGAGGTTCTCAGAATTGTTCACAGAATCGGACATTCTAGAGAGAGCATCAGCTTTGATGTTAGAGTGTCCTGGTCTGTATGTCATAAAAAAATTAAAACGATCCAAAAAGAGGGACCACCTGACTTGTCGTGCTGAGAGAGTCTTACTTTTCTTCAGATATTCGAGGTTTTTGTGGTCAGTGAAAATGAGAAAAGGTTCTTTTGACCCTTCTAATAAATGCCTCCAATGCTCTAAGGAACTTTTAATTGCTAAAAGTTCCTTATCACCGATGCTATAATTAGATTCGGCTGGAAGCAGAGTTCTGGAGTAGAATGCCACAGGGTGTGTTTCTTGGTTTTCTTTACTTCTTTGTGAAAGAACTGCACCTATGCCAGCGTTGGAGGCATCAACCTCTATTATGAACTGAGATCGATAGTCTGGTAAAGTCAATACTGGTGCGGTGGAGAAACAGTGTTTTAATTTGTCGAAAGCCTTTTGAGCTTCGTCATTCCAATGATATCTGTGGGATTTTCTTGTAAGTTGCGTTAGTGGTCTAATGATAGCAGAGAAGTCTTTGATGAATTTTCTGTAAAAGTTAGAGAAGCCCAGAAACCTCTGTATAGCTCGAACAGTATGTGGTATGGTCCATTCCTGGAATGGTTAATCTTTTCAGGATCCATTTGGACCTTTTGAGGGGATAAAATATAACCAAGAAATTTAATTTGCTTAACATGGAAATTACATTTTTCCAGTTTGGCGAATAATCTATGTTGTCGTAAACGGGTGAGAACCCAGCGTACGTGTTTCTCATGATCTTGTAAGTTGGTGTAATAAATAAGAATATCATCCAAATAAATTACAACACATATGTCAATTAAATCTCGGAATATCTCATTGATGAAGTGCTGGAAAGTTGCTGGTGCGTTACTTAACCCGAAAGGCATAACGTTGTACTGAAACAACCCGTACCGCGTACGAAAAGCTGTTTTCCATTCGTCTCCTTTCTTCATCCGAATTAAATTGTACGCTCCCTTTAGATCTAGTTTGGTATAAATGGTGGCGTTGGTGAGTCTTTCCAACAATTCTGGTATTAAAGGCAATGGGTAACGATTTTTAACTGTAATCGCGTTTAAGGCTCTGTAATCTATTATGGGTCTTAAACTTAGATCTTTATTTTTGACGAAAAATATACCAGCTGCGGCGGGTGATGTTGAGTGTGAAATAAAACCCTTTTTCAGATTGTCGTCTAGGTATGTACGTAAATGAGTGAGCTCATCCTGGGACAGCGGGTATATCTTGCCATAGGGTATTTGAGACCCTGGTATTAACTCTATGGGGCAGTCGAACTCACGATGTGGGGGCAATGATTCAGCCTCTTTCATATCGAATACGTCTACCAAATCAGAATATGCCGCTGGAACACCAGTCTCAATAGAAGAAATAGAACAATGTGGATAACAAGTATTTGTGCAATATACAGATGTTAAACTTATCTCATCTTTTAACCAATCAATACTTGGATTATGTGTTTTTAACCATATGTATCCCAAAATAATAGTGTGTCTGTCAATAGGAATAATATCATAAGTGAGATATTCTGTGTGACCATCTTTAGTTGTTGTGAGTAAAGGAATAGTATGGTGTGTGATTGGGCCTTTCTGAATCAAAGTACCATCTATTAACTTCACAAAGACTGGTTGCTGTTTATACACTGTGGGAATTTTATTTTTCTTAACAAAAGTAACATCAATGTATATTCCTGAAGCCCCGGAATCTATTAATGCGTCACTCTGGATGTGGAGACGGTCCCACTGTAGGGAGAGAGAGACAGTGAGCTGGGTAGCAGTAGATAGATTAAATAATGAAATTAAATTCTTTGTCTTACCCTTCTTTTGCTTTGATAGGAGTGGGCAAGTTGAAACTGTGTGCTCCTTGTGAGCGCAGTAAAGGCATAAGTTACCTAATCTTCTCCTTGTTTTCTCCTCTTGAGTCAGAGGACCTTTGATTGTCCCAATCTCCATTGGGGTGCTTGTAGTCAAGTTTCTGTCTTGGTTAAATGATGAGGAATAGGTGCGCCTGATTGCGGGGTCATACATGCCTTTTTCAGCTTTTCTTTCCCTCAGACGTCTGTCCAGTGTGGTGCTTAGCTTGATTAACCCAGTAAGTGTTTCAGGGAGTTCCAGTCGAGAGAGTTCATCTTTTAATGATTCAGACAAACCCAATCGAAACTGGTTACGTAAGCTTACCTCATTCCATAATGAGTCAGAGGCCCACATCTGGAAATCGGTAGTGTATTCCTCTACAGTCCTTTTCCCTTGTTTGAGTGACCGGAGTTTTGTCTCAGCTTGTAGCTGGCTGTTAGAGTCCTCATAGAGATTTGTCATTGCTGAAAAAAAATCATTTAATGAATCTAAGATGGGGTTATTTTGCTCAAAAAATCTGTTAGCCCAGGTGCGTGGTTCTCCTAGTAAGTATGAAATTGTGGTGCACACTTTAATCCTATCTGAATGGTAGGTGCGTGGTTTCAGGGAAAACATCAAGTTGCAAGCGTTTTTAAAATCACGGAACTCAGATCGTTTCCCAGAGAAAGGGGTTGGTGTATGTACTTGTGGTTCTGGTATATCCACTTGTTTAGGGGTTAAACAGTCTTTTATCATTGCTTTTATGGCTTTATTCTCTGTCTGGATTTCTTGTACGGCATGGGCTACATATTCCAGTTTCTGGTACACATTAGTGAATTCATTTTTTACTATGGGATCCATGTTTAAAATATGTGACAGGATCTATTTTTTAGGCCTAATTATTATGTAATGAATCCAGCACTCAGTTACCAGAAATGGTTTAAATGTAGCTCTTTTGTTTAGCAATTTCTGCAAACACAGACTCTGTTTGGACAGAAAAATGAAACAGTGAGCAGTTAATAGCCAGTAGAATTGGATATAGGTATTACTGAACTCCTTTCAATCAGAAGTCAATTAGAGCAAAGATCACATGAATAAGTATTTGCAGCTCAGCTTCATAGAATCCGTATATATGACTTGGTAACGTAGTTTCCTTCACACACATTCACCCATAAAATATGTACAAAGTCAGTCATACAGATAAGTTGAAACAGTCTCTGGATAATAAGAAACAATTTCACAACAGATAGTAGCAACTGGTAATATAAGTAGGTCTGAGCAGAGTATTAGATATTCAAGGTAACTCAGGCCAAAGTTATCAGGTAGTGGTTAAATATATACAACAAGCGGTAATGGATTTCCAGGAACGTTTACCTGTGGAGAGAGTGAGAGGATCACTGCTGCTGAACTGATCGGTCCGCGGTGAATGTGTGACTCACTTCCGGTTGGATGTTCCACAGTCGGATAGCTGCAGCGGTACCGCGGTCAGTGTAAAAACTGACAGGAGCTGCAGAGGGAGAGCTGAACTGGATTCTTCTCAGAGCGTAAAAGCTCTGACGGCTGGAAGATAGATAAAGGTACTGGGAAATGGTTGGAAGATCCCATGTAAGCTTATCTGGAGATTTGTAGAGGAAATCCTTAGAGTTATCCAAATGATAGGGAAGAGACCTGAAGATTAGTATAAGGAACAAGTTTTAGGCAGCTTGTCTTCTCAATAATCAGGCAAGGTATGAAGGTAGGAGGCTCCTTTTTAAAGGAGTGAAGTGCATGCAGGGAGATACCTTAAAGGTATATCACATATCCCCCACCTTAAGGGCAGGCAGCGAGAGAGCGGGGACAGGGCTTCCCAGGAAACCGTCGATGAAAGGCGGAGAGCAGAACAGGTGCGGGAACATCCTTATGGGACTCCCAGGAGTTGCTCTCAGGGCCATAGCCCTTCCATTGTATCAGGTACTGGACAAGTCCGCGACGTATTCGAGAATCAAGGATCGACTCCACCTCATACTCCAACTGATTTTGGTGATAAATGGGTGGAGGAGGAGGAACCTGACGTAACGAGGTACCAGCTTCATAATGCTTGATCAAAGAAACATGGAACGTAGGATGAACAGTAAGATCTTTGGGTAAAGTCAATCGAACTGCGTTCGGGTTCACAACTGCCTCAATCGGGAAAGGACCGATAAATTGGTTGGCCAACTTTTTGCATGGTACACTGAGCTTCAAATTCTTTGTGGACAGGAGAACCAAGTCACCTATCTCATAGGTGGGACTTGGGGAATGATGTAAGTCATAGTACCTTTTTTGATGTTCTTGAGCTTCCAGGAGATGAGTTTTAAGCAACTGAAGTCTATCCTGTAAGGTGTTGCTGAAATCTGTTGCTCCTGGACAGTTCACTGTAGTAGTAGAGAACGTTATAGTGGTTGGATGGAAACCATATGTAGCAAAGAATGGAGTTACCTTGGTTGAAGAAGAGATAGAGTTGTTATAAGAGAACTCCGCCATCGGAAGGTAATCAACCCAATCATCCTGGAGATGGCTTAGATAACACCGTAGAAATTGTTCTAATGTCTGATTTAACCGTTCAGTCAGACCATTCGACTGAGGATGAAAAGCAGTAGTATAGCGTGTATCTATCTGTAAGAGTTTGCACAGGGACCTCCAGAATGCTGAGGTGAACTGGGTACCACGATCTGTGATCACCGTGGTTGGTAAACCGTGTAGTTTAACTATATTGTCCAGAAAGACCTTTGCAGTAATAATGGCCGTGGGTAGACTTCTGAGTGGGATGAAGTGACCCAGTTTTGTTAGGTGATCTATAACGACTAAAATGGTGGTGTGGTTTCGTGAAACTGGGAGGTCAACAATGAATTCCATTGATATGGTGGACCATGGCATATCTGGTATAGGTAGAGTAACTAATAAACCTATAGGTTTTTTATGTGCCACTTTATTCCTTGCGCAGGTATCACAAATCCGTAGATGGTGTATAACATCTTGTTTCAACTGCGGCCACCAGAAATATCGTTTTATCAAGTCGGTGGTTTTTTGTATACCTTTATGGCCGGACAAGACATTGTCATGA